>NC_134273.1:53405689-53710856 GCF_031893055.1 Leptodactylus fuscus | reverse complement strand
AACTGGGGGTAAATGAAGGGGGCACTTAAACTGGGGGACATTAAACTGAGGACAACTGGAGGGGGCATTAAACCATGGAGGTAGCTGGAGAGGGACCTGTCTGCCTCCTGTTACCTCCAGTTTAATGTCACCGTCCAGCTACCCCTACAGTTTAATGTCTGCTTCTATCTGCCTGAGTTTAATGACCCCCTCTAGTTACCCCTAGTTTCATGTCCCACTTCAGCTGCCATTAATTTATTGTCTCCCTCCAACTAGCCCCACTGTTAATGTCCCCCTCCAGCTGCTCCAGTTTCATGTCCCCTCTAGTTTCCCCCAGTTTAAACCGGGGCACCAGGAGAGGGACCTAATACTGTGGGGCAGTTGGAAGGGAACATTACAATGTGGGAGCATATAATGTACGGGTGACTGTAGGAGGATTATACTGTGTGGGGGCACATGAAAAATGAATGATAATGGGCGGAGTCAACATAAAAGTGGGCGGAGCTAAATTTGCAGCGGCACCGCACATTTTGTCCCTCTTTCTATTCTTCAAAAGTTGGGTGGTATAGTAATAGTGTTGCCTTGTGGGGGGGCGTTCCTTACAGTCCATTGATGGCGCTAGGGAGTAATACGCACGTCTCTGACAGTGCGGAGTATACCGGCACCAGGGCATTCAGGGAACTCAGCGCACTGTGTTGGCTTTTTAGTGGTATACAATGCCACACATCTATGAGGACGTGAAAGGTCCTCTTTAAGTAGCAATCTCTCTTTCTTGCAGGGTTTTCTTTGCTTTTCAGTGAAATCATTCATAACTAAACAATGCCTCTATAATGTATATAAATGTACGCTTAATGTATCTAATATAGCCTTCCCCTTTGCTGCTCCAGTGTCTAACACTCCAGGGGATTCAGGTTAAATATACAAACCCTTACGTTTTCCAGCAGGCAGATAAATAAATGAATGTAGCAGACTGTTACATAATATTCCTCCTGGGTACTAATCCATAATTAATGGTTATGTGTGATTCGGAGTGTGTGGATCAGATCATGTGTTTACACAGGAAGTAACTTTTGCAGTGTTGGAAATTTCCTTGTAGGTTTCCACAAATACTAATTCTCCTTGAAGGTTTCGTCTATAGTTTACATCTCTACATCTACTCACTATTCTTTTACTGCTTCATTATACTTTAGAAATCATGATTTTGACCAGGGGTTCCCTAGCTTTCTCAAGGTGAGCGCCTCTTTTGGGTGAGACCTTTGTTTTGGTACCCCCACCCAATACAGTGCTTAGTCCCATTTGAAAAATAAAAAACAGCTGTATTTGGCCTCCATTCTGTTTTTCAGCTGTATGCTGCCTCTGTTCTACTTCTTCACTCACACACCACAGCTGTTCTACGTCCATGCCCCTGATGCTAACACAACTCTGCTATTCCCATGTTTTTCTCCCCACACTAATCTGTTACCTCCATGTCTGACCGTCCACAAAATGATCACTGCTGCCTCTATTCCCACCCCACACCCAACTCTACTTCCTCCATGTTTTCTAGTCTTCACCCACCACCATGCTACTTCCATGTTTCTTCCGTACATATGGCCTGCTACCTTCAGGTTCCTTCCACTTTCAGCTCTGCTGTCTTTATGTTCCCCTCACAGCTCTGTTATCTCCACATCCACTTCCACTCAGCTTTGCTACATCTAGATTCCTCCACACTCAGCTCTTCTACCTTCACTTTACCCCAAACTTAGCTCTTCTTCCTTTAAACAAGCTCTGCCCCACATGTGACTGGTCACATTACTGTGACCTCATGAAAAGTCCTCTTGCCTTTCCTATACTCAGTGAAATCCTGTGTGCAATGTTATGCAGTGCCTCTAAAATATAATTGCAATTAGTATTGTCTGCAGTCCTGTCTGCAATCTGTGACGTGGAAAAGAAAGTTCTCAACTCTGTTTGTGACCCCCTCGGAGGTCTTCACATTATGTACAAGAAACGGTGGTCTAGTCAATTGACAACAGCTGTCAATATGGATGGAACATTTTCCAGAACTGATATTAATTGCCTGTCCTTAGGATAGGGAATCGATGTCAGATCACTGGTGGTCTCACATCCGCAACCCCACAGATCAGCTGATTGAAGGTTTTAATCTACAGTACAAGGTGTGCTGCTGCACAAACCTAAATTAGTGTGGTACTCAGTGGAAGGGTTCTCCAACCCAAGTCACATAGCAATGAGAAACCACTGCATATACGATTTTTCGATGCAAAAGTCACAGGTAAAAATAATAATACATTTTATTTATATAGTGCCAACATATTCCGCAACACTTTACAAATTGTAAGGTTCAAGTACAGACAAAACGAGACATTACAGGGTAATAGTTCACACAATGGGACTGAAGGCCTTGCTCGCAAGAGCTTACAATCTATGGGGTAGAGGGGGTGACACAAGAGGTAGCAGGGGCGGCATCGGAGGTAGCATTGCTTATACTGTACAGTACTGATAATAGGTACTGATAATGGAGGATGTAAGTCTTAGGTCATTGAGTGAATGCGGGAGAAAATGTAGGGAGGGGGCCACACGGTGGCTCAGTGGTTAGCACTGCAGCCTTGCAGCGCTGGAGTCCTGGTGTTCAAATCCCACCAAGGGCAAAAAAAAACCATCTGCAAGGAGCTTGTATGTTCTCCCCGTGTTTGCATGGATTTCCATCCCATATTCCAAAGACATACTGATAGGGAAGAATGTACATTGTGAGCTCTATGTGGGGCTCACAATCTACATTTAAAAAAAAAAAGAAAATGTATGGAGGTGCGGCATTATGGAGAACCTTGTGAATGAGGGTGATACGTTTATATTGTATTCTATAATGAATAGGCAGCCAATGTAGTGACTGGCACAGACCGGAGGCATCGCTGTAGCGTCTGGACTGATAGATGAGCCTGGCCATTGCATTCAGAATAGATTGTAGAGGGGAGAGTTTAGTGAGGGGAAGACCGATTAGTAAGGAGTTACAGTAGTCAAGGCGAGAATGAATCAGAGAGACAATAAGTGTCTTTAGTGTATCTCTGGTAAGGAAAGGGAGTATTCTGGAGATGTTTATGAGTTGGAGATGACATGAGGGTGCGAGTGATAGGATATGGGGGTAAAAGAGAGTCAAACATAACCCTGAGGAAGCGGGCACACTGCCTAGGAGTTATGGAAAGGTGGGAGACTGAAATGAAGATATCAGGTCTGTTAGATGATGGAAACAGCAGTAGACTCTGAGATACTCAGTTTCAGATAGAGCGAAAACATGCTATTTGAGACATCAGAGAGACAGTCACTGGTGTATTAGTGTAGGGGTCATGTCACAGGGTGAGGTACGTTTATTAGTACATATACAAAAAGATGAAAGCTTGAAAATTACATATTAGACCATCCATAATACATAAACTAGTATTCTACTGAGTGGTAGGATGAACATATTAATAACATAGCAACATTTCCGTCTGAAACTAAAGCCCTTTGTCTAGCATGACCTGTAGAAAAACAGAGAGGAGACTATAATATGGTGCATATATAATATGGTATAATGTGTAATAAAATATAGCAAAATGTATGATACATAATAAATGAAAAATAAATAAGGCCTCATACACACTACCATATGCAGAGTCAGTGTGCTAGCTGTGTTTTTTGAGGCTACCACGCTGACCCATTCATTTCTATGGCCCCATACACCCAACCGTGTATTTTCATGGTCCCATGTATGGGGCCGTGAGCAAAATTCAGGACAGGTCCTATTCCTGTTGGTTTTATAGATTTTTAATTGTCAGTATTGTTCTATGCGGGTTTTTTTTGTATTTTGTGGCATTTCTTAATTTTTTTTAATTGTTTCACTTTTAACTCTTTTTACATTTTCTTTTTTTTTTCTTACTATAATTCACTGCCATGACTTTGTGCTTGTAAATTCAAAGATATGAAAGTAAATTAAGTCAAAAGATCACCCCCATTCATCATAATGCCATCTTCATTGCCCCCACACAATATAGTGCCCCCTACAACAGGATAATGCTCCCTCAAGCACCCGCACAAGATCATGCCAATCTTTGTGCCACATATAGCAGTATAATGACCTCTCTATTACTCCCATACAGGGTAATTGTTGTGGTAAATTCAGAACATTTGGCAAGTGCTAAGTGGGACATTGGTAGCATAGATTCTAAATGTTGGTTTTAAAGGCATCCTATCATTAAAACTCATTTTTTTCTGCCTAACACATAGGAATAGCCTTAAGAAAGGCTATTCTTCTCCTACCTTTAGATGTCTTCTCCGCGCCGCCGTTCGGTATATAATCCGGTTTTCGTCGGTATGCAAATGAGTTCTCTCGCAGCACTAGGGGCGTCCCCAATGCTGCAAGAGAACTCTTTGAAGAAGAAGAAGATGCCAGAAGAAGACGCGAAGAAGACCCGTTCCTGAAGAAGATGGAGGCGGCGCTGGAGAGTTCTCTCGCAGCATTGGGGACGCCCCTAGTGTTGTTTGAGCGCTGGGTACTGCCCCCAGTGCCGTGAAAGAACTAATTTGCATACCGATTATAAACCGAACGGCGGCGCGGAGAAGACATCTAATAAAGGTAGGAGAAGAATAACCTTTCTTAAGGCTATTCCTACTGGTTAGGCAGAAAAAAAAAGAGTTTTAATGATAGGATCCCTTTTATAAAGAAAGACAATTGGAAGTGTTTTTTCTACATGTGTTACATTGTTTCTATCTGTGAGGTGGAGCATTAATGCTTGTGTCTATTTTCTGTTACAAATTATTAGAGGGTAATGCGGTATCCACTGTAGGTCTGAGCCAATTACATTGAAGTGGTAGCATTCTTGTATTGTGTTAAGACATTCATGTATCTGTATAACAGCTGGTGTCCCAAGTGCTTGCAGACTTTTGTTATGCCAGGGCCACACACAGTGTGTTTTCAGCGTGTTGCGCTGCAAAATCACTGGCTGCTTATCGATTGTCATCTTCAGTAGCAGCGCTATTCTCATCTGAAGGCTGCAGCTAAATCTCGCAGCGCAAAGTTACTCACAGGATACTTGCAAAGTTAATTGGCGAAGGTTTTACTTGCGGCTTTGCAGTGGGATCCACAGAGAAACATGCACGTAGACCACAGTGATTTTTGCCATGGCAGGAATATACGCTGGCTGTAGAATTTCCAGCAAAGAAAAGCCAAAGCACTGTGTGGGTTTCCAGGAGTTTTACACTGATAAAGGCCTATCAAAAGAATAGGTCACCATTTTTGAAAATGTGGGTAACTTCTTTAACTTTGATTTCTAAATATTTCAAGACCACTGTTACTTTAAACAGAGAAGACAGCACCGAGCCGAACCTTGTGTGATACCGTTTGGAAAGGTGATAAATTGTCAAGCAGTGACAGGCTCACTCACCTTCTTTGGTTGTGATGTAGTCACAACAACCAAGAAGCATAGGGGCAACACGCTGGCTCAGTAGTTAGCACTGGGTTCGAATACTGCCAGAAACAACATCTGCAAGGAGTTTGTATACTCTCCCCGTGGTAGCTTGGATTCCCTCCCATACTCCAAAAACATATTGATAGGGAAACATATGCATTGTGCATATAAAAAAAACATGTATAGAAAGTAGCTGGTGATGGGGTTGCAGATGGATCTCTGTCATCAGGACTTCAGAGTACATGATACAAAGGACCAAAACCAATCCAATATTGGAATGATGAGGTGATCAGCGCTTGCCCAAGATGGTGGAATAATTCTTCTTTATAAGTGCCAAACACTGTGTTAGGGAGCCTTCACACGGAGTAAATGTTTCGCTCATTCTGAACGTAAACTCATTCAGAATGAGCGGCGTTAAAACAGATCCCATTGATTCGTATGGGTGCCGGCATACGCGCGCTACCCATTTCTTTCAATGTGATACGCGCTTATCACATTGAAAGCATTAGGTAAAAAAGCAGCCCATTGATTTCAATGGGTAGCACGCATATGCCGGCACCCATAGAAATCAATGGGATCTGTTTTAACGCCGCTCATTCTGAACGAGTTTACTCCGTGTGAAGGCTCCCTTAGTACCAAAAAAGCTGTGTTTTTGCAACATAGGGCCTCATCCAAAAATGGCAAACATATAAGTGTTAAGGCTGGGTTCACACAATGCCATCTTCCATCATGCTTATTTACTTTTGTAACAGAAGAAGAAGTCTTGCATGCAGGACTTTATCTTCCTTTACAATGGTAAACATCATGTTTTTACATTAGTTTCAATAGGAACGGACACAGAATCAGTCTGTGACTATTCTCTACAACAGTTTAATGTCCGTTGCTGTCATCCTATGACAGAAGACAGCAATGGACATTAACAACGGTAGTCTGAACCAAGCCTTAGGGGGCATTCACACGATGTAAGGCGGCGTTGATTCTACCACGTAAACTCAGAATCCCATTGACTTCAATGAGTTCCGTTTAGCATGCGTAACACATTGAAATCAATGGGTTAAAAAGCCTCCCATTGACTTCAATGTGTTACGAGCGCTAAATGGAACCCATTGAAGTCCATGGGATTCCATTTTGCAGCGCTAATTCTGACGCGAGTTTACATGTCAGAATCAACGCCGCGTTACATCATGTGAATACCTCCCTTAGTAGTCACGTTTAATCGTCTCTATAGCATTGGTAAACAAACAAGGTGCACTTTATAATGTGAGCACCCCAGCAGCCATTTGTAAGTTCTCTACATGTGCGTTAGGACCATTTCTCTTGATACAGGGACTATATTATATGTCCTTGCTCATAAGGAAAATGAGTAATAAGTAATTGCTGTTTATGCAAGCAGAGGTGTAACGTGAAGACCCAATGTAAAATCTGTAATGAGGCCCCTACCTTCCTTGTACTTTTTAGTGTAGTGATGTACAGTATTTTAGATAGCAGCTCCTCACAGGGTCCAGGACCCAGTAGCGACTATTACCTTTCTGTAGCTATGCCCCTGTATGCAACTGCATAATATAAAGCTGAAGGTGTACTTTAATATGGTTCTTAACTGTGCCCATTTATAAAAGGTGAGGTCATGAAGTCTGCTTCCAAATCTGTGATGCATTCCTGTTATTTTCCATGTTGTTCCGATGCATTCAGTTTAGCCTAAGACATCAGTATGACACAACTTGGTGATACAACATTTTGTTCTAAAAAAATAACCTATTCCACACGTCTCAGTTTATTTTCGATCACACTGAAGACGGCTCTTGTTTTCTCCAAATGTACAAATGAGGATGGAGAGTCTCCACAAGTAAACAGATGTTTCCTGTAACCCAGAAATGTACAGGAGACGTCTGCCTTCTCTCCAAAGGCCCTCTGTATGAAATAGAATGAAAAATAAAAAAGCCATTTTGAGAGAGTAATAACCTGCATCACAACATGTATAAAAGTGGAGTCAATAAAATGATGGAAGGCTTATTTTAGCAAAGCGATTTAGGAAAACCAAATCTTAATTTGGACAAGCAAGAAGTTCAATTCAGAAAACACCTGCAAGGATGGAAAAATCCCAAATGTTGTACATTAGTGAGTGATGTCCTATGTGTGTATCACTATTGATAATGATTGTTTCTTTAATAGGTTCCCACTGTCTTTGGAAAATTACTTATCATCTTATACTAATTTCACAATTTTTTATATTTCATTTTTCCAAAACTGATAGAAAATGAAGCTTTCCTAAAGTAATTGCTGTATTGTATTGCCATGTGGATTTTCAGACTGTTGCTCTGCTTCCCTTCTGGCTTGTATAACAACTTTCACTGTGAGAATCATTGCTCTAACCATCACCAGATAGATTGCAGATCAGATAACTCTCTATTTAGAGGGGAGAGGGACACGTGCGCAGGAAAAACAAGACATAGTAGAAGAAACCACTCTATTACGCTGGCAAAAGAGCTAAATATGCAGTTACTCACATGGGTCAGTACTTCTCTGTTTACGTCCTGCATGGTCCTTCTGCTAAAAAATGCAGACCAAGTCATAAAATGGCAAGATGTAGTGTTACTTTTCATGTACGCACATATGGCAGCTTATCCTGAAAAGTCAAACAAAACGACAGATGAAGCAACAGGACTGTAGAAGCATCAATAGTATATACAGTGTTGGCCAAAAGTATTAGCACCCCTGCAATTCTGTCAGATAATACTCGTTTTCTTCCAGAAAATGATTGCAATCACAAACTCTTTGGTAGTAATATCTTCATTTAATTTGTCTTCAGTGGAAAACCTCAAAAAGAATTGTCAAAAAGCCAAATTGGATATAATTCCACAGCAAACATAAAAAAGGGGGTGGGCAAAAGTATTGGCACTGTTTGAAAAATCATGTGATGCTTCTCTAATTTGTGTAATTAACAGCACCTGTTACTTACCTGAGGCACCTAACAGGTGGTGGCAATAACTAAATCACACTTGCAGCCAGTTGAAATGGATTAAAGTTGACTCAACCTCTGTCCTGTGTACTTGTGTGTACCACATTGAGCATGGAGAAAAGAAAGAAGACCAAAGAACTGTCTGAGGACTTGAGAAGCAAAATTGTGAGTAAGCATGAGTAATCTCAAGGCTACAAGTCCATCTCCAAAGACCTGAATGTTCCCGTGCGCAATGTCATCAAGAAGTTTAAAGCCCATGGCACTGTGGCTAACCTCCCTAGATGTGGACGGAAAAGAAAAATTGACGAGAGATTTCAATGCAAGATTGTTCGGATGGTGGATAAACAACCTCGACTAACATCCAAACAAGTTCAAACTGCCCTGCAGTCCGAGGGTACAACAGTGTCAACCCGTACTATCTGTCAGCGTCTGAATGAAAAGGGACTGTATGGTAGGATACCCAGGAAGACCCCACTTCTTACCCAGAGACATAAAAAAGCCAGGCTGGAGTTTGCCAAAACTTACCTGAGAAAGCCAAAAACGTTTTGGAAGAATGTTCTCTGGTCAGATGAGACAAAAGTAGAGCTTTTTGGGAAAAGGCATCAACAAAGAGTTTACAGGAAAAAAAAAAAGAGGCCTTCGAAGAAAAAAACATGGTCCCTACAGTCAAACATGGCGGAGGTCCCCTGATGTTTTGGGGATGCTTTGCTGCCTTTGGCACTGGACTGCTTGACCGTGTGCATGGCATTATGAAGTCTGAAGACTACCAACATATTTTGCAGCATAATGTAGGGCCCAGTGTGAGAAAGCTGGGTCTCCCTCAGAGGTCATGGGTCTTCCAGCAGGACAATGACCCAAAACACACTTCAGGTCAGCACTAGAAAATGGTTTGAGAGAAAGCACTGGAGACTTCTAAAGTGGCAGCAATGAGTCCAGACCTGAATCCCATAGAACACCTGTGGAGAGATCTCTTGATGGCAGTTTGGAGAAGGCCCCCTTCACATCTCAGGGACCTGGAGCAGTTTGCCAAAGAAGAATGGTCTAAAATTCCAGCAGAGCATTGTAAGAAACTCATTGATGGTTACCGGAAGCGGTTGTTCGCAGTTATTTTGTCTAAAGGTTGTGCTACCAAGTATTAGGCTCAGGGTGCCAATACTTTTGTCCGGCCCATTTTTGGAGTTTTGTGTAAAATGATCAATGATTTGACTTTTTTTCATTCTCTTTTGTGTTTTTCATTGCAAACAAAATAAATGAAGATATTAATACCAAAGAGTTTGTGCTTGCAATCATTTTCTGGAAGAAACTGAGTATTATCTGACAGAATTGCAGGGGTGCCAATACTTTTGGCCAACACTGTATCTCCTGAATATTGGAATCTTACAGTATTATTTGTTATATCTATCGGTAAGACATGGACCAGAGCAATGAACAGAGACTCTATTCTTGCACATCAGTCTGCTTGCAGTGGGGCTCACAGTCTAATTTCCCTTTCTCAGGAATGTTACGTATATACACTCTAAGCAAATTTCACAGAAATCCACTGTGTTTTTTTGAGCCTGGGAGGAAAGCTGAATGTGCAGAGGTCACTTTCCTGATCACCACGTCTAAACTCCATACAGATGTGCACTCACAGCTCCCGCGCCTGCAGGCAGTAGTGATCATCATATCCTTATGCTGCCTTTTCTTCTTCTTACTATAATGGTTTAATAGACATGTGCTCTTTATATACAATTTGTATTCTTGCAAAAACATAGTATTTTCTGATAAAAATCACCAATTGTTTATTCATCTTGATCAGACTTCTGACAAATATGCCCTAATATACATCATACTTTACATTTTTATATAATAATACCCTCTAGAGGGCGCTACAACCCCTGTGTTGTAGTGAGCAGTTCCTACATGCCTCTATTACACCAAGGTTAATTGAGTTGTCACATTTGGCCTTATAGCATGCTCTAGCTGTGAGATCTTCCCTCATGGACTGAATGAAAAAAAAATAAAAAACAAAATGCCTGTGTGTTTGTAATAACCAGTAGAGGGCGCCAGAACTATAACGGCAGCATGCAGTGAAGGAGATCTGTCCCGAACTAGAAGTGGACAGGCAGTGGGTGTGTGCATGTGTGTGTAGTGTGAGGTTGTGCGCCCCTCATAGACACTACTCTGTAAGACAATTGTAAAAGAAGAAGTGACACTCCCAATGAGAAATGGTTAGACTGCACTTCTTAACGAATGGTGGACTTTATTATATGCTCACTGCACACAACGCGTTTCAGAGACATGTCTCCGTTTTTCAAGTGCAGAATGAGAAGGAGATGTGTTGTCTTTGAAACACGTTGTATACTGTGAGCATGTTATAAAGTCTACCATTCCTTAAGAAGCGCAGTCTAACCATCTCTTATTGGGAGTGCCACTCCTTCTTCTACATTTTGCATCTTTCGGATTTTGAGGTTCAGATGCTGGGAGGTTCTGCAGCTTCCTTTATCGGTGTGATATGCCTTCATAGTAGTTCTGACTTATCACAACTCAACTAGGTGAGAGAACAACCTTAACTTTGGTTCCAGTTACCCTTGTTATAAAGTTTTTCCACCTTCACTGGAGTGTTACCTCTTTCATTGTGTATTCCAACACCAGTGTAAGGTGCACCCCCTTACAGCCCCCTAAGGGCTGCGTTCACACTGTACTAATTCACTTTTTTCAGTCCCACAGCATCTTAACAACTGCAAGTTCTTTAATTGCAATAATGACTGTAAACCTCTGGTTTTTAATGTGATGGTCATTGGCTTACAGCCAGCGCCGCACCTGCCATGAGGTGACCTGAAGCGACCGCTTCAGGCGGCGCTATGCCAGGGCCCCAGGGAGGGCGGCATTTTTGCTTACCTAAGCCAGTCCAGGACAAGCTGTCCTGGACTGGCTTAGCACCGAGTGATGGATTGGGGAGGCCACTGGAGCAGCGCTGCTCGAGCGGCCTCCCCTCACGCTCAGGCAGAGAGCAGGTCCTCTCCGTGCCTGCGAACGCCGCTAAGCCCTGCCCCTTCACTTAGCCCCACGCCCCCTCCACTCCGCCCCCTCCTCCCGGGGGAGGGGGGCGGCTTTCTGTCGTTCGCCTCAGGCGGCGAAAGGGGCAGGTTCACCCCTGCTTACAGCTAAAATGTTTAGAAAAAAGGCTAGTCAGTACTACAATTAAAAACCATGCAATTCTTAAGATGCGTTGAAAGAAGCAGCACTTCTGTATCAGAACGGCAGCGGAGTGTGAGTGGAGCAGGAACATCCGGGGGTAGCATTGGCAAGCAGAATAGCTGAACTGTGTACTATTATGTTAGCATGATAGCCAAAAATGTCTCCGGGCCTCACAGATTATGTGTTGTCAGAAAAGTTAGAAACTGTTGTTATGATATACTGTTTTACATGGAAGATAACTGTGGTCATATATAGAAGTTGTATGAGCAAACTGCTGCGGAACATCTGCAACCATTACTTTCTGCTGCCGTTGTGTAGCCCTATTAGCAGCCATATGTCATCTTCGGCCAGCTGAATCCAGTGTTATCACTCACTACATTATTATTGTATATATTATGGAAAATGCTTTGGAAAGAGATAGATAGATAGATAGATAGATAGATAGATAGATAGATAGATATTCAAATTAATGAAAGTGCAAAAAACAAAACAGGTCTTGTGACTGGTGGAGGTCGGACTTCTTGTGGCCAGAAAACCCAATTTAGGCCATGGCCTGAATGTGGTCAAACACGCAGTGTTACAGTTACAGCAAAGTATAAGGGACTCGACCTAATCCCATCCCCACTTTGCAGAAAAATATACGCAGCGGACATGCTGTGATTTCCAAATATTACACCTCTGGAAACGCCACTATTTTGCCTATAGGTATAACTGAAACAGATTCTCTGTGAAAAGCACTGCAGGAAAAATGCAATATTTTGCTGCCACTGTTTTTTCCACAGCACTTTTTAGCTGCCGCCCGCTACGTGGGTGCTATATACCTTAGAATAGAGCAGCTGGTGCAGTATGCGCAGTCTCTCAATCAGACAGTAATGCCTTACAAGTGGATATGGAAATACTTTAAACTCACCACAATACCCTTTAATTAAAAAGATTGCAATAATTTCTAACCTTATGTATTTTGTATGTTTTAGGGCAGCGACAGATCACAACATTGATAACACCACAGCTATTTTACGAGAATGGTTAAAGAGTGTACAAAAATTATACCATTATGTTGAATGGAGACCTCTGGCAGAGCCACAGTAAGTAATGTCACCTTGTAATGTCATGCTTTCAGGAGAATACCGTACTTACCAGGGTACCTATTTCTACAATGTGGACATGATGGATTTGTACTGCTTAAGCAGTGAATAAAGCATATGCAACAATAAATACAGTAGCACAACGCCCACCGGGCTCCCATAAGTACATGGTTAGGTGGTCTGTGGCTTTGGATGGGCAGATCTCACCCGGGCAGTGGTAAACTACTTATGCACTGGTACCATACCCCTGCTGCACTCCCTTAATCCTAGTATTCCCTCCCAATGTTGGTGTTTTCAAATGGATGTGAGCTCGCTCTGTCATGTTTTCTGGGACTGTCCTGGTATTCGTCCCTTTTGGCTGGAAGTTAAAGGGGTACTCCCACGTCGCATACTTACCTGTCTTCGTTCCTCTAAAATCTTCTGTCTTCCGGCTTTGTCTCGTCATTGGTGGGCTGGGTCACATATGCAAAGCCAAGCGGCGAGATGCCGCCGGCCCTGCGTGCGCGCTCATACATCAGTCTACCCTTCACAATGCGAATACAGACCCGACACCCTGCGGGTCTGTATTCGCATTGTGAAGGTTAGACTGGTGTATGAGCGTGCACGCAGGGTCGGCGGCATCTCGCCGCTTGGCTTTGCATATGTGACCCAGCCCACCAATGACGAGACAAAGCCGGAAGACAGAAGATTTTAGAGGAACGAAGACAGGTAAGTATGCGACGTGGGAGTACCCCTTTAACTTCCAGCCAAAAGGGACGAATACCAGGACAGTCCCAGAAAACATGACAGAGCGAGCTCACATCCATTTGAAAACACCAACATTGGGAGGGAATACTAGGATTAAGGGAGTGCAGCAGGGGTATGGTACCAGTGCATAAGTAGTTTACCACTGCCCGCTTGGCTTTGCATATGTGACCCCGGAGCGGAACAGCATCGCTTCTGCCGCTGCTGTCTTCATGCAAGGCAGAAGCATAGAGATGTGCCTGTGCCGGCGTCTAACAGTCCCCAGCATCCGCCTATTACAGCGGATGCCGGGGAGTTAGATGCCGGCACAGGTGAAGCCAGCAACATCGCTATGCTTCTGCCCTGCATGAAGACAGCAGCGGCAGAAGCGATGCTGTTATTCCGCTCCTCCGCCCCCCGCCCCGGAATAGCAGCATCGCTTCTGCCGCTGCTGGCTTCATGCAGGGCAGGCACATAGCGATGTTGCTGGCTTCACCTGTCCCCCAAAGGGTAAACTACCCCCCCCCCCAGGCTCGCTCCCGTGTACTTAGCCCCTCCTCCCTCCCCCCTGAGAGCAGGCAGACACATCACTTGACTCAGGAGCAGCTAGGTCAGGGCTGTGGCCACAAAAAAATGAATAAAGTGAGGTAGTGGCCAAACAAAGCAGTTTTGTTGAAGCATTGTATTTAGGAAAAGTCTTACATTCACATTTACAAGCAGTATAGATAGGATCCTTGTGACGGGACAACCCCTTTAAGTCTCTCTCCAATGCCCTTTTTATACTAGGTGTCCCACTGGACCCCCTCATCTACTTGCTTAACCTTCCCCCTAAACATTTGGGCAAGCAGACCTCTAAACTGTTTCTGTATTTATGTATGGCCGCTTAGATGCTCATCGCTCTTCATTGGAAAAGGAGTTCGCCTCCCACTGGCCCAGATCTTATTGCCCGGGTGAAGGATGTGCGCAGTATGGAATAAAAATGTTCAGCTCACCCACAGGTTGATATCAGACATCGGCTTTTCAATGGTTGAATTCTTCGGGGTGCACGGCAACACACTCTATTCCTTGAGTGTAATATCTCCACAGCAAAAACAAATTTCTCTGGCAACTCTCCGATGATAAAATATAACTTTTAATCAGAAAACATCATAAAATGACAAAAAATTTGATGTCAATCACAAAATAAAGAAAAAAAAAATGTAAACCCCCTAAAAAAAACGCAGACGCGTTGCGGAACCATCGTTCCTTCCTCAGTGCACTGAGGAAGGAACGATGGTTCCGCAACGCGTCTGCGTTTTTTAGGGGGTTTACTTTTTTTTTTCTTTATTTTGTGATTGACATCAAATTTTTTGTCATTTTATGATGTTTTCTGATTAAAAGTTATATTTTATCATCGGAGAGTTGCCGGAGAAATTTGTTTTTGCAGTATGGAATACCTGACTGCCTCCCTTAATCTCACAATGGATGCCTTTCAAGCTGCATGGTTATCATGGGATGCATATTGTGCTTTGCATGGTCTCTGACTCCTTTCTTTACCCTTACCCCTTCCTTTCGCCCCCTACTCCTCTGTTATACTCACATGTATAACTAATGGAGAAAATATGGGGTCACAGTAATGTTACTTCTAGTGGATAAAAATCAGACCTTGGTCGTGTGATATACAGTCCATGGTCATGTTATATACGGTCCATGGTTATGTGATATACAGTCCATGGTCATGTGATGGACACCCAGGTGCACAGTGTTAGGAGTATTTTGGTTCATTGCTTTCTATTTTTCTTACCTGGGGAGTTTTTGGCTGCGCGGTATCTGGGGTGGCATCCTGGCGCTGCGGGGTTGTCCTGTCGTGGGTATTGGTGCACACCTTCTGACTTGCATGCGCGCACTGATGGTAGGCAGCTTTATTTCCTGGTTGATTAGTCTGTCCTCCCATTTGCACCTGGGAGGAGTGGTCTCTACTCTGTATTTAAACCCATGCCTCCCATGGTTCTGTGCTGAGTGTCTCTTTTACAGTGCTAGGCCTTAGCAGGAGGAGTAGGTGGTGATCTGGGATAGAGGAAGTTCCGTGGTTGGTTTTTGGGAGGTTTGGGTGAACTAGTTGGTGTGTGAGTTTTCCCTTCTGTGTTCACCAATCCTACCTCTGTGTGTATTGACTGTGTGAGTGAATTGCCTTATCCTTTGATTTCTACTCAGTTTCCCTGTGTTTGTTTCCTAGTGTAAGGTACCTTCCCATATTGGTTTGGGGGAATCCTTTCCCACATTTTTCCTGTGTGCTGCTTGTGTTGTTAGTCAGCGCACACCCTTGTCAGTCCCTGTCAGTAGCAGCTTCACTTGTTCGTTAGGGGTGACCCCCTTTAGTCTCCAGTCCCTAGAGATCTTATAGGGCATTCCTTCTCCCACTTCCATCTAGGCCTACGGTATCAGTGAGAGAGGAGCCGTCGGGGTCAGGCTTAGCCTGAGTACAGCCGACCCACACCCATGAGGCAGGGACCGGGATAGCTAGTGGAAATAGTGCAGGGCGAGATTTCCTACTGCTATTCCTTAGCCCCGTTGCAGCTACCTGGACTGACATAACACACAGTACATTATAGTCACAGCACCAGTAACAAGCTGTGCACCTGTGTGTTCAACACATGACCATGGACTGTATAAAAATATGTAAATCTATTCTTCAGGATGTAATTAGGAGAACAGTGCCTCTGTATGCTGTCCTCTAGAGGGCAGCATCCTTAACATCATGCATGACTCAGTTAATAAGTCTACTATCATGATGCGGATTTAATTGCCAAATTAGTATTTCTATTCCAAAAGGAACAGATTCCCAATTATGGACAGCGCTGTTTCGGTCTTTTGGACCTCCTTAGCATAGCGCAGGGATACTGATTTGGCAGAGTGAGAACCTATAGACCAGGGTCAGGGGATAATCGTACACATCAGGGATAGGCAGTACAGAGACTTACAAGTCATTCCTGCTCCGCTAGGGATTCTGGGTAAAAAATATGCAAATCTATTCTCCAGGATGTAATTAGGAGAACAGTGCACTCTGTATGCCACCTTCTAGAGAGCAGCATCCTTAACATCATGCATGACTCAGTTAATAAGTCTACTATCATGATGCGGATTTAATTGCCAAATTAGTATTTCTATTCCAAAAGGAAGACACTCTCCCTGATGTGTATGATTATCCCCTGACCATGGACTGTATATCACATAACCATGGACTGATTTGACTAAGAGTAAGCAGAATGAATGACAGCAGAGATCTAGAAAATGGTGAAGAAATGATACGGACAATATATAGATAAATTATTCAACTTTATATTATACAAACAATAACATTTTTCTTTCTTTCAAAATTGGGCTGAAAGTGGACAACCCCTTTAGTAACTTGTAAATGACTTGCTGAATATTCAGTATTTGGTGTGACTACCCTTTGCCCTGTAACTGCTTCAATTTTTCTACGTACATTTGAACAGTTTTTGAATAAAATCAGCATGGTGGTTGTTCCAGTTCAGGGCTCTTTGGGGACCATATCATCACTTCCAGGCGGTTACACCAAATATTGATTCAATTTAGATTTTTTTTTTTTTTTCATTCGTATAATTGACAAAGTTGACAAACATAATTGATAAAAATAAATTAACACTAGCCCGGACACTTCAGTTCTTCTCTGAGTCCAAGTTTGTGGTTACAGGAATTGAATTAGGAAAAGGAAAGTTATGGAACAATGGAAGGAATATTTCAGACTTTATAGATCATTATGTCTGTTTTCAGATCTTACACAGATGAATTTGGACCTAAACACTGGCCGACATCCAGGTTTGCCCATGTGATGAAGCTTCGTCAGGCGGCGCTGCGCACAGCGAAGGAGAAATGGTCTGATTTTATATTTGTAAGTGCAGTATAGCAGTTCCATTCTCATACACATGCTGTACCATCTATTCATTATTCTTGATATCTTATTATCCTATGCATAGCTCTCTATACTTATCTCAGACAATACTGTAGCCCATAATGTCTCAGAACATAATCGGACTCATGTATCAGACATCAAACAGAGCGGCTGCAAACATATTTGCTAGACTCATGTGAATTTAGAAAAGAAAAACACCCAAAGAACTATTCTTCAAATACTTTATAGCCATAATTTATTCATTTATAATATAGCATTTATTGCAGACATAACTCTGTAGTTGTTGTACATGCTTTCATTGTGACAAATATAATATGCATTTGTATATTTTCTCCATCCAGTTTGTAGATGTAGACAACTTTCTGACAAACCCACAAACGTTAAATCTCCTGATTGAAGAGAACAAAACCATTGTGGCCCCTATGCTGGAGTCTCGGACCCTTTACTCCAATTTCTGGTGTGGTATGACACCTCAGGTAAGTATTACAGATACAAATCATTCTACAATAATTGTCTTTGTGTGCAGTATGCTGTGCAATGGGGTGTAAACCTCAGCATGTCCATATAAGTTTGGCTAAAAGGGGTCTATAGGGTTAAAAATATTGCTGACCTATACTAACGATAGGTCATCAATATCACATTGGTAGAGGTCCAACACCTGGGACCCCACCTGTTCTCAGCAGCTGATACACAGAGAATGGAGCAGGAAGCAGAAACCTAAATTGGAGCATATTTGGCCATTACAGAGCTGCCTGCTTCCTGCTCCATCCTCAGAGTATCATCCGCTGAGAACAGCTGATCCATGGGGGTCCTGGGTGTTGGACCCCCATTGTTTTTCTTGGAAAAACCACTTTAAGACCTGTATAGCTGCTATTATTTACTAAATTAGAAATTCCATAGCAATGTTTAGTTTCCAAGTAAATACTGTCCCAGATCCCAGAAGTAATGTAGCAGATACATTCTCAAGATGTTAAACAGGGCTACAATTTTCTGTGCTGACTAAAGACATTGAAAGTGATATTTCATGTAGCGGTGATGATAACACTATGTAACAGAGTTTGTGTCCTTGTTCATCAGATGTGCATAGGTTGGCATTACAGAAAATACAGAAAATACAAATTATTATTAATCAACTTTGTTTTTATGACCAGGGCATCGAAAACAATAAAAATGTCTGATATTAGTAAAAATATCGACTATATTCAGCTGTCCAGCTTCATATGCAATCACAATATGTCATAGAAAAATAATGTCATTATATAGTACTGTAAGAGTCAAGATATTAAACTTAGAAGTGTGTTTGCTTTCTAGATTTACGATTATACTGTAAGTCACTTTCTCGAACAAGTCCCCAAATGTAATCTCCCATCATGTTTTCGCTGGTCTGCAATTTGAACACTTTCGTGCAGAAGGTTCCACGGCCTCAGTCTAGATGTCAATAGCTCAGCATTGGACCTTGTGAGTCCCATATCTCATATAAAGTCATTGAGATCCTTTTGATTGGGGTAGTATCTCTCTGTTTCTCCCCTACTGACACTATAGACTGGATCGGTTACATCTTCTTGTTCAATATCTGATGTGCCACTTTGTTCATGATGGCTGATTTCTTTCATGAGGTGCAGGTATAGGGAGCTCAGGGCAGTGTAGCACTGGAGCAATTGATGATGAGATATCAGGATACGCCACTGGAGGAGCATTCTTGCCAATTCGACATTTGGAAGGATCGACCATGCAAAAGTAGCAGTTACTTGAGTGGTCGGTAGGCTCTCGCCAAATTATTGGAATAGCAAACTTCATGGCTCTTCGTTCCTCTCTGAACCATCCCTCAAGTGTTCTTTTGCAGTTTTCACAACTGTAGTGAGGTGCCCCGGGTTTGTCCTGGTCCCCAACCCGTACTCCAAAGTATAGCTTATAGGCTTCACACATCCTGACTGATGTTCTCATTGAATATTTCTTGGCTCGTGTCTTGATGAATTCGCCACATATGTAGCAAAACTAATCAGCAGGATGCTTACAGCCTCTTGATGGCATCTCTGCATCTAACTACACACTATATTCCTCAGTCCTATTCAGTTGCTGCACTTGCTCTCACAGTATATCGCTATCCACTATCACACTATAACTGCAATTACAATAAGGACTACTGTCCAGCAGACATGCTTATATAGTAAACAGGCAGACGTCTAGAATATTCTACCGATGTCTAGACATGGCTAGAATGATGTAGACGTTAGAAGTTTTCAGAACTGTCTAGATCAGGGGTGGGCAATTAATTTTCCCATGGGGCCACATGAGAAATTATAAAGGTTCTAGATGGCCATGCACACCGTGGCAAATTTAGTTCCACCTACTTATCCGCTGACTCCGCCCATTCTCAATCATTTTTCCATGTGCCCCACAAAGTAAAATCCTCCTACAGTCACCCTAACATTATACACCCCCACATTATAACATTTCCCTCCAAATGTCCCACAGTATTAAGTCCCTTTCCTGGTGCCCCAGTATAAACTAGCAGAAACTGGGGCAGCTGGAGGGGGACATTAAACTGAGGGCAACTAGAGTCAGACATGTCCCCCTCCAGCTACCCCCCATGGTTTAATATCTGGCTCCAGCTGCCCCAATTTAATGTCACCCTCCATCTGCCCCCTATTTTAATGTCCCCCCTTCATGTGTATTCAGTTTAACTCCCCCCCCCCCCCCTACATCTGCCTCTAGTTCCTCCCTCTTGCTCACACATGCTGTCTCTTCTCTTTTTGTCATTCAGCAGCCTCCATTGCCAGCAGCTTGCATCAAGCACACAGTCCCGTGTGGCTCCACCCACTAACGAGTCATAGCCTATCCTGGTGATAGGCTGTGATGACATCATCATAGGTCCTTGAAAAAACTTCCACTAGCTATGCAGGCCGGATAAAAGCAGTCAGAGGGCCGGATGTGGCCCGCGGGCCGTACATTGCCCAGGTCTGGTCTAGATTATTTCACCAACATCTAGACATAAAATATGCTTTGTTAATTAAAATATATGATTTTAAAATATTGATGTTCTGGTACCAAAAGCAAAGTTTGTGAGTCGAAATTAGCATTTAATATTCTTTTCAGAGCTAAATAATCAGAAAATAACATTATTAAAACAAAGACAAAACAAAAATAAAAATTTGTTACTTAGTGTAATTGATCCTGGATACTTATCTAGCTGTTATATGGGGTCACCAAGGAATTATTTTCTGCCCATGATGCAAAACTGGCAACAGCTTGATATGGAATTTTGCCTTGCCTCTGCTGGACCAAACAGCCAAGTCCATTATGGCTTGTATCTGTTTTCTGGTCAATTTTATTGAAAGATTTTTCAGTATAATAAGAAAACTAGATAAAAGTAACAGGTAGTGCAAGACAGGACCAACATTAAGGTGACAGTACACGGTTAATATGTAATATATGTATAGAAGCTGGTATACATTTGCATACTAAATTTGTTGAACCTATTGGACTGTTGAGTACAAAATACATTCCATCTGTGCAGTAGAATGTGTCATAGAGAAATAAAGACTAGAGATGAGCGAACAGTAAAATGTTCGAGGTTCGATATTCGTTTCGAGTAGCCCCTCAATATTCATCTACTCGAATCGAATATTGAACCCTATTATAGTCTATGGGGGGAAATGCTCGTTTCAGGGGTAGGCAACGTTTGATCAAATTACACTTACCAAGTCCACGAGTGAGGGTCGGGCTGGATCCTCCGAGAAGTCTTCTCCTTGCAGCATCCCCGCGGCATCTTCTGGCTCTGAATTCACTCTGCCAGGCATCGGGCCTGGGCAGAGCCGGCTGCGCATGTCCGCACTACAAGCGGGCATGCGCAGTCGGCTCTGCCCAGGCCCGATGCCTGGCAGAGTGAATTCAGAGCTGGAAGATGCCGCGGGGACGCTGCAAGGAGAAGACTTCTAAAGGTAGGAGAAGAACCAGCGTTGATTGGCTGACTGTATAGCATTCGGCCAATCAATGCTGGTTCTGCATCGAACTTTTACATTTGAATAGTGAGTGGTACTCGATCGAGTACGAGTATTTCGAATACCGTAGTATTCGATCGAATACCTACTCGATTGAGTACTACTCGCTCATCTCTAATAAAGACCTTTAGGGCTATTAATAAGCAAGTACACATTATAGATACAGCTTTATGTGCAGTTAGACTCACTGACTACCAGACTGGTATTGAACATTGAAGCCTTTTACTTTAATCTCTATTGTGTTTCTATACACAATCTGTTTCCATGCAAGTTTGCAGGAAGGAGGTTGAAGGAATATCTGTAGATAGTTTATATGACAGTCAGCCTTTGCTTAGGCTATGTTCACACTATATTTGAGCCATCTGTTGGATGTCCTGTGCAGTATCTGTGTATTTCAGCATAATAATTATATAATACTGTATTCTGTACAGTAAAGGTCAGAAAGGACACCCTTGGGAACTGCTGGATGAATAGAGGCTTATACATACAGTACATTTGCCATATGTACACTGGGAGCATTCCTGGCATTGAGAACACATATAGAGCTCTAATGTAATGTGAACAGACCCCATGTTATGTTTCTTTCTTCCTTTAATGCATTCAAAAGTGTAAAGTGTTTATGTTTGTAGTCTTAGACTATAGGGCCATAGTGTTTTTATGCCTCACTTTTATTGCCTCTAGGATGTAAATTTTGTTGGCTGTGTAATATAAGATTTCTGGGAAAATTAGTTCATAAATTAAAAAAAAATTACCCCAAATAATTTCTGTAAATGTGTTAAACTAACCTGTCCAACATTGTCCGGCATCGAACACATAAACACCAGGATCAGCAGTTATGTCTTTGGAAAGTATGGGTCAGGGTTGGCCTGAATATTTTTCAGTGTTCTTGGAACAGTCAGTAGGCAGCTAATAAAAGTAAAATGTCCCTAACACTATAAATGTTCGCTTTGTGAAGAATCAGAGAAATTGTGTCACCTAACGGAACAGTGGGATGGAGGCGGAGGACGACCACTACTCATCCATAGCCTGTGATAATACTATACTGTTACAGTAGATCTTGGTTCTCTCTATGTCCATTTCCATGATGCGTTCCTTGTGTGTTATGGAGGCTGAAATATTTATCAAGATCTAATTTTTTGCACTCACAGTTATAAGTGAGAGTTGTATGTGCTTTGGAAACATCAGTCATCCAGTGGTTTGCATGGCGAAAGGCTTTCCTGATGGTATAGGAATACATCATTGACAATAGTTTATGCATAAGGAAAATGTTTGTTTTTGTACCGTTAGCCAGTGGGTATGAAATATAAAAAAACAAAAAAACTTGCAAGTCTTCAGTAGATGATACCTTTTTTAATGGCTAACTCTTAATGATGACAAAATATAATGTTTCAAAGCTCTCGGCTTCTTCTTCAGATATATCTAAAAACACTTTCTAAAGGCTGTATATTTATGTACGACAGGACACATAGGGATAGGATTTCAGGAGGGAGGGGAAGAGGCTTATTACTATATACATGTAAATATAAACAATTCACAGTTCCCAGGTTCTTTATCTTTATGGCTGTCTTAGTTCAGTGATTTGTATAGAATGACATGAACCCATGTGATGCATTCATTCCATTCTCCAGAGTGTTAAATAGGGTCATGCACCTGTACTCATAAATCCGTCTCTCTTTCCTTGATTTAAAATTCCCTCTCAAAATCAAAATTTTCATGTCACTGGTGATATTATGATCTTCCTGGCAGAAACGTTTTGGCACAGGAAGGTCCATTCTTTGTTGTTTAATTGTATGGCGATGTGAATTAATTCTCATTCTGAGCTTCTGGACGGTCTCTCCAACATATAGATTTTTGGTGGAACATTTGGTGCAAATTATTAAATACATTATGAGTTAGCCATTAAAAAAGGTATCACCTACTGAAGACTCACAAGTTTTTTGTTTTTTTATATTTCAATAGTTTAAGCAATGAACCATAGTTTATTGAGTCATGTACATGTTCTTTTGAGGTCAGTGGAAGTAAGGCTCATAAATGTCACTCTAAGGTCTTATTCGCAAAATGCACTTTTAATGCAGTTTTTCATGTAATGTTTCTTTTTGCCCATTTTAGCTTAAAAAAAACACAAAATGATACCAAATTGTGCTGTGCGAATAAGGGTTCTTAATCATCCTGCAAGAATAAATTAAAAGGCTATGCTCATGCAGTGCAGTTATGGCAAATAAGTGTGATCAGAGTCAGATAGGGTTTAGACATAGGCATGCATGGAAAATTTAGGCAAGAAAGGGTTAAATGTGTTGGTGGGTGGTACGAGTAGTCAGTCGGAAGAGGTGGTCCTCTTTAAGCCCCCTGCAGACGACATATGGAAGGTCTGGGTTTTTCCCATATAGCACACTGACCCATTTATTTCTATGGGCCCGAACATATGATTGTGAATTACACAGTCCTGTGTGCGTTCAGACATTCTGGGCCGCAAAATATTTAGCAGACCCTATATTTGTTCGATTTTGCAGCCGTGCTTCCGAGGCTCCTATTCATTGAACGATAGGGACCGCGGAAGCATGGCTGGTGCATAGGCGGCACACGGATGACTTCTGTGTGACTTCTGTGTCTACCCGTGCGCCGCCCATGACGTTCATTCACGGTGGGCAGGTAGCAAGCGGTCGTGTGCAACCTGGCTTAGACTTTATATTCATTACAGTAGCTTTTCCAACTAGTCTCCCTATCAGCTCGGGTATGTCCAGTTGATAGTGAGTAAAAAAAATTGTAACTGAGAGTGCAAAATATCTGAGTAATATAAATAAGGTAGGAATGACCTTAAGACCCCACGTAGCGGGCCGCAGGGGAAAAAGTGCTGCGGGAAAGACGCAACAGAAACACATTGCAGTGTTTCTTGCAGCTCTTTTCACAGAAAGTTCTGCTACAGTTATACCTATAGGGAAACCGCCAGCGTTTTCATAGGTATAATTGATAAGCTGTGACTTCCAAAAACACAATGGTTTTGGAAATTGCAGCATTTACGCTGCAGGTAATTCTTTGCAATGTGTGGATGGGAATCACTAGAAAACTGCAGCGTTTTACAGTCATAATAATAATAATAATAATAAATAATAATACATTTTATTTATATAGTGCCAACATATTCCGCAGCACTGTACAATTTGTAGGGTTCAAATACAGACAGATACATAACAAAGAACGTCATTTCACACAATGGGACTGAGGGCCCTGCTCGCAAGAGCTTACAATCTATGAGGTAGAGGGGGTGACACAAGAGGTAGCAAGTCCCTACAATCTGTAGGCTCTCCCATTCTAGCAAATCCCATCCACACATTGCAGACAAATATGCGCAGGAGAAGTGCTCCGAAACTGTTGCGTTTTTGGAAATTACAGCATGTCAATTATACCTATTGAAGTGTCCATAGAGGAAATCTGAGAAAATTGCTTCGGGAAAAAACACAATGCGTTTCCACCAAATTTTTTCTATGTCCTATGTTGGTTTTTCATAAGGTAACAAAGCACAAGTCCACTTATAGAAGCCAATACTCGTCTAGGGCTTTATCACATAATGACTTTTAATCCAAAGTCTAATCTTTACAGGGTTATTATAAAAGAACTCCAGACTATGTTCTCATAAGAGAATGGAAAAGACAAGGCTGTTTCGCTGTCCCGATGATTCATTCAACAATGCTTATTGACCTCCGAAAGGAAGCCTCCATGAATTTACAGTTCTACCCTCCACATGAAGACTTTACATGGAGCTTTGATGACATCATTGTATTTGCTTTTTCGTGCAGACATTCTGGTATGTATATAGAGACCTGAACATCCGACGTAAAGGGGAACGGATATGAACGACTTACTTGGCAGACTCCTAAAGGGGAAAAAAAGCTTAAAAAAAAAAGTTTATTAATTTTAGGATTTTGGTGGCATTTTATATTTTTCAAATTTCAGGAAATCTTAAAAATGATAGAATAATTTTTTACATCTCCTACTGCTGGCCGCTAAAGGGTTCATTGTTGTAGTTATGTACTGTATACGCTTATTACTTTAATAGATTCTGTCTCTGCAGCCAACTAACTTAGGGATCAGCTGTTTGACATGGGCCTTCACTTCAGACCTCTAGTGATCAGCTGCAGATTTAGGGGCATTCACACGGGGTAATGCGGCACTGATTCTGGCACGATAACTCGCGTAAGAATCAGCGCTGCAAAACAGAATCCCATTAACTTCAATGGGTTCCGTTTAACGCGTGTAACACATTAAAAATGTGCTTTTTAACCCATGGATTTCAATGTGTTATGCACGTTAAATGGAACCCATTGAAGTCAATGGGATTCTGTTTTGCAGCGCTGATTCTTACACGAGTTATCGTGCCAGAATCAGTGCCGCGTTACTCCTTGTGAATGCCCCCTTAGGCTGAAGGTCCACATTTCGAAAACGTTGCGTTTTACAGTACTTGCAAAGTGAATGGCATTCTGACCAATCCCATCCACAAATTGCAACAAAAAATAGCATCGGAAAAGCTGGGTTTTCAAAAAGGTCCGTGTTATATAGTTATACTGCGGAAACGCTGGCGTTTTACCTAAAGGTATAATATGGACAGAAAGTCTGCAGAGAAAAACTGTGTGGAAACGCAATGTTAAATGCTGAGGCAAAAAAAGTGAGGCATTTACGCTGCATTTTTTTCTGCAGCATTTTTTTTTTTTTTTTTTGCTGCGTTTCACTATATGGGTTCTCAGCCTTACAAGGTTTTTTTTACCCCCGGGACAGCTGGCTTTCATAGCAAAACCCCTTTACATAAAATTTGTGCATGGGAAGAATATGCAAATCTGTCTCCAAGATGTAAACAGGGAGACAGTGCCTCTGTTATGCTGCCCTCTATAGCAAGCACCCTGAACAACATGCCCGACTTCCCAGAAGCCTTTGCTGCATGATGCGAGGTTATAACCAAATCAATTTCTCAGCTACGGACGGCACCGTTTCTGCGCAGCAGTAGACCCTATTACCCTGTGTACATATTTATTTTTTATGGTTTAATACACTGCCACCTTGTGGTTTTCTGTGGTCCTGGACCTCTTCTCCTTTCTTTTAGTATTAGGGCCCGTGCACATGGAGTAAACGCGCGCTCATTTTTGCATAATACAAATCAGACTCCCATTGACTTCAATGACATTTTTTACACGTGTAAAAAACGCGCAAAAAAACGCACTGTGCTGAGGCTCAAGAAGTTTCTGCTGTGTAACTGGTAAGCAATGAGTATGAGCAGTGCTATATGTTGTATATGCTTCCTAATGTCACCTGAAATCCCAGAGTCCCTCTCATTAAATGTCCGACTACATGTATTGTCTGGGGCAATGGGCAGCATGGTGGCTCAGTGGTTAGCACTGCAGCCTTGCAGTGCTGGGGTCCTTGGTTCAAATCCTGCCAGGGACAACATCTGCAAGGAATTTGTATGTTCTCCTCATGTTTGCATGGGTTTCCTCCCACACACCAAAGACATACTGATAGGAACTGTAGATTGTGAGCCCTATATGGGACAGTAACTGTCAATGTCTGTAAAGTGCTGCAGAATATGTTGGCGCTATACAAGTAAGTATAATAAAGACGTTATCTTAGAAAAGCAATACCAAATAAACATGTTCAGTCTTCTAAATTAATGGTGGTCCCTGTGGATTCTGCTGTGGTGGTTATTTGTTAAAGTCCTGGCAGCCTCATAACAGTGAAGCAACAGTCACGCCCCATTCACAGCTTTTTTTTTTTTTTTTTTTTTATATATATGCAGGACTCAGCATAAATGAGTATACCCACTTTGAAAACCTGAAAACACACCCCTCATCAATCATAACTACAATCTAGTATTTTGTATGACCTACTTGGTTTTTAATAACAGCTCAAAGTCTTCTAGGCATGGAATGAAAAAGTTGGTGACATATTGCAAACTCTTATATTTTTCCATTCATCAAAAGGGTTTTCCGGGCAAAAAAAAAACCAACATTTTTTTTTTTTAAGTAAAAGAAAAGGTCTGTTAGTGCTGTTAATGGGTTAATAAGTGCATCCAAATACCTTTAGCAGTGTTTTGAGTAGCTTCCTGATCTCATAGCCTACATCTAGCCCACAGACTACTAGCCCCACCTAACTCATTTTCCTCTGTGCCACCATCTCCTCTTCTCTTGGCTTCTGCCGCCACTCCGACTCTATTGTGCAAGTGTGGCAGATTCTTCTCCTATTCACGTCTGTCAGCGTTTGCACAATAGAGCCAGAGTGCACTACAGCCGTATTGCACAGGTGCTGGCCCATCTGAGGGAAGTGACTCTTCATGCCCAGAAGAAGAGGACATGAAGACAGGTAAGTATTATGAGGTGGGGGGTGGTTAGTATTTCTGATGTTCCATTTTTGAAAACGGAACGTCACCAGGAAATCAGAATATGTGCCTGGGGCGGTCAAAACTGCCCCAGAGATACAGGTAATTATACATTTTTTTAAACTACTTAAATTAGTTGGGGGGAGGGGATTTAGTTTAGTTTTAAATTTTATCCCGTACAACGCCTTTAAGAATGACCTCTTTTAGAGCCTGGATGATGCTCATCTTGTCTCTTCAGAAATCCCCATAGGTGTTCGTTTGGGTTGAGATCAACAGACATACTTGACTACTGAACCGCATTCACCTTGTTCTTCTTCATAAATTCATCAGTGACCTTAGATGTATATTTTGGATCGTTGTCATGTTGGAAAAGTGCATGACCACCAAGAGCATGGAGTGGTGGTAGCAGCTTGTCTTTCAGTATAGAGCAGTACATCTGTGAGTCAATGAAATTCAGCTCCCGACACCAGCGGCACTCATGTAGCCCCACATAAGGACACTGCCACCAACATGTTCCACTTTAGGCACCTTGCATTTTTCTTTGTACCCCTCACCTTTGCAATGCCATACATGTCATCCGTTCTAAAAACACTTATCTTGGTCTCATCACTCCAAATTATTGAGTCCCAGTTGTCATATTTTTCAGCATGGGTCCTGGCAAAGTGTAGATGGGCTGTTTTGTGCATGGGCTTTAGAAGGAGCTTCCTTTGTGGACAATACCCATACATGTCATTTCCCTGCAGTCTGCAGTGTATGCCGTATTTTTGTCACATGAAACACATAATTTTGGTTTTCTACTTTAGTTTCCTGCAGTGAACTTGCATGGTAATTTTCTTCAACCCTTCTCACCAGAAGACATTCCTGTTTTAGGTGTTAACTTTGGTGGACGGCATGGACATCTATGTGAGATGGTGGCAGCGCCATCTTTGTTAGATTTTTGTATCACTTTTGCTCTAGTTACTATAGTATTCTGACTGGTATGTAAAGCTTTGCTGATCTTCTTGTAGCCTTCACCTTCCTTGTGTAAAAAAATAATTTCCTTTCTTGGGTCTTACAATATTTCTCTTCCATGCGATACCATTGCTAACAGCATAAAATCAGAAGGGGTTTTGTTGCACCCTGCTACCGTCAGTCGTCTGCTGGAAACCTGATTATAGACTCCCATGTGGTTGAATTCTTGTTGTTTAGTATTTTTGCATTAGAATTTTGTAGTCTAAGGGCCCGTTCACAGTAAACGTGCGTGTATTTTGGCAAAATACACGTGTAAAAAAATACATGTGTAAAAATAAGACTTCATTTGACTTCAATGATATTTTTTTACACGTGTAAAAAACCCACGTCAAAATACACATCAAAATACACGTCAAAATATACGTGTAAAATGTCATTGAAATCAATGGGAGTCTTATTTTTACACGTGTATTTTTTACACGTATATTTTGCTAAAATACACTCGCGTTTACTCCGTGTGAACAGGCCCTAAACTTTAGCTTAGCTCCTAAGGGTGTATTCAGGAGGAAAATGGGGCTGAATTTGGTGTGGAATCCACGTCAGATTCAGCGCTGAAAAAAAAGCCTCTCATTGACTTCAATGGGCTCCTTTTTCTGCTAGCAGGCTAGCTAGCTAGGCTTTTTTTTCAGCGCTTAATCTGACGCGGATTCCACTCCAAATTCAGCGCCATTTTCCTCTGTGTGAATGCACCCTCAGACCTTTATTAGGGTGTAGTCATTTATGCTGAGCACTGTGTGTATGTAGATGTAGAGATATATAATTTAATATTTTTTTTTACATGTTCGTGACGTGTCGTTGGCTGTCCATTGTTCTGGTATGTCGGAGGACAGAACAGCAGACAGAGGAACCAGTAAAATAGCGGAGCCAAATAAACCCTATTGACTATAATAGAGACCATTGGGTGTCTGTTGTTTTTAAACTGAAAGTGGTGAATGAAAATGTCTTATGTAAACTCTGACGCAAATGTGAACGCAGCCTTATAAGTATTTTTCCTGCGGTATCCTATCGTGTATATATAAGACACTTACACCCCTTTAGCCAAGAAAGACAGATCTTTTCAGCATGTAATAGCTAGGTTTGTTTGACTTAAAATTAACAATGGGGTTTTGGTTCTCCAGCCATATCTCTCCATGTCTTGTCATTAAAGGCATTCTTTACTCTTACAAACATCATTAATCTGCCATTAGTCTGGTACAAAGCGATGTTTCATTAGTCTCTGCTTCTTTTCCAGGAATTCAGATGTATATTTGTAACAAGGAACATTATGGATACCTCCCTGTGCCTCTGAAACCACATCAAACCCTGGAGGATGATATTGAGAGCTTTTCACATGTACTGACAGAAGCCATGAGTAAGTGACATTCTTAAAGAATATACAGGCGGTGCATTCCCTTTATATACAGTCGTATGAAAAAGTTTGGGCACCCCTATTAATCTTAATCATTTTTAGTTCTAAATATTTTGGTATTTGCAACAGCCATTTCAGTTTGATATATCTAATAACTGATGGACACAGTAATATTTCAGGATTGAAATGAGGTTTATTGTACTAACAGAAAATGCGCAATATGCATTAAACCAAAATTTGACCAGTGCAAAAGTATGGGCACCTCAACAGAAAAGTGACATTAATATTTAGTAGATCCTCCTTTTGCAAAGATAACAGCCTCTAGTCGCTTCCTGTAGCTTTTAATCAGTTCCTGGATCCTGGATAAAGGTATTTTGGACAAACAATTCAAGTTCAGTTAAGTTAGATGGTCGCCGAGCATGGACAGCCCGCTTCAAATCATCCCACAGATGTTCAATGATATTCAGGTCTGGGGACTGGGATGGCCATTCCAGAACATTGTAATTGTTCCTCTGCATGAATGCCTGAGGATTTGGAGCGGTGTTTTGGATCATTGTCTTGCTGAAATATCCATCCCCGGCGTAACTTCAACTTCGTCACTGATTCTTGAACATTATTCTCAAGAATCTGCTGATACTGAGTGGAATCCATGCGACCCTCAACTTTAACAAGATTCCCGATGCCGGCATTGGCCACACAGCCCCAAAGCATGATGCAACCTCCACCAAATTTTACAATGGGTAGCATGTGTTTTTCTTGGAATGCTGTTTCTTTTTGGACGCCATGCATAACGCCTTTTTTTATAACCAAACAACTCAATTTTTGTTTCCAAAATGAAGCTGCCTTGTCCAAATGTGCTTTTTCATACCTCAGGCAACTCTATTTGTGGCGTACATGCAGAAACGGCTTCTTTCTCATCACTCTCCCATACAGCTTCTATTTGTGCAAAGTGCGCTGTATAGTTGACCGATGCACAGTGACACCATCTGCAGCAAGATGATGCTGCAGCTCTTTGGAGGTGGTCTGTGGATTGTCCTTGACTTTTCTCACCATTCCTCTTCTCTGCCTTTCTGATATTTTTCTTGGCCTGCCACTTCTGGGCTTAACAAGAACTGTAACCAAAAAAACTTGAGACAAAAAAACAAAAAATACTTAAAAAATAGAAAATATTTATTAATTCATAAATAAACACTACAAAATACAAGGGGAGACAACAAAAGACAATCTACCACATAGTAGCAGAATATACTGAATCTTCTCACTGGTTAAATGAGCAGAGGGAAACCCCCAGGTGATACCAAACAAATATCCAGGGGAAATGCACCAATTACATAAATATAAACATATCAGAGCAAGATAATCATATATAAATATAAATAAATAGACGGTACATACCCATAGTCATATTGGAACAAAAATATAACCGGTCACCAGAGAAGGGGGAAAAAGCCGCTGCACATTACCAGTGAGATCAGAATATGATCGCCTGACGCGCGTTTCGCCTGAATGGCTTCATCAAGAGGCGCCTCTTGATGAAGCCATTCAGGCGAAACGCGCGTCAGGCGATCATATTCTGATCTCACTGGTAATGTGCAGCGGCTTTTTCCCCCTTCTCTGGTGACCGGTTATATTTTTGTTCCAATATGACTATGGGTATGTACCGTCTATTTATTTATATTTATATATGATTATCTTGCTCTGATATGTTTATATTTATGTAATTGGTGCATTTCCCCTGGATATTTGTTTGGTATCACCTGGGGGTTTCCCTCTGCTCATTTAACCAGTGAGAAGATTCAGTATATTCTGCTACTATGTGGTAGATTGTCTTTTGTTGTCTCCCCTTGTATTTTGTAGTGTTTATTTATGAATTAATAAATATTTTCTATTTTTTAAGTATTTTTTGTTTTTTTGTCTCAAGTTTTTTTGGTTTGAGTATCTATTTGGTTTTGAGACTATGTATGTTATTTAATTTGAGGTATCTTCTATTGACTTAACAAGAACTGTCCCTGTGGTCTTCCATTTCCTTACTATGTTCCTCACAGTGGAAACTGACAGATTAAATCTCTGAGACAACGTTTTGTATCCTTCCCCTGAACAACTATGTTGAACAATCTTTGTTTTCAGATCATTTGAGAGCGGGCTGTCCATGTTCGGCGACCATCAAACTTAACTGAACTTGAATTGTTTTGTAGAAAGAAATGGTCCAAAATACCTTCATCCAGGATCCAGGAACTGATTAAAAGCTACAGGAAGCGACTAGAGGCTGTTATCTTTGCAAAAGGAGGATGTACTAAATATTAATGTCACTTTTCTGTTGAGGTGCCCATATTTTTGCACCGGTCAAATTTTGGCTTAATGCATATTGCGCATTTTCTGTTAGTACAATAAACCTCATTTCAATCCTGAAATATTACTGTGTCCATCAGTTATTAGATATATCAAACTGAAATGGCTGCTGCAAACACCAAAATATTTAGAACTAAAAATGATTAAGATTAATAGGGGTGCCCAAACTTTTTCATAGGACTGTAAGTCTCTGTTTTCTGGAGCCTGACTGTGAATGTTCTGGTTGCAGTCAATGGCTGTGTTTACTCTGTATAGACATGTGTAAGACATATGTATAAGGACTTCCATTCCGGCTTATCTTAAAGTTTACACTTCGTGACTGAATTTCAATACACAGTATAGAGTTGAGGCACAAAGTACCTTAAGGCCGGAGCCCCACAGGTCATAAACGCTGAGATTTTTCGATACCCTTTTTTGCTGCAGGACGTCCCGTGGGGGCTTTCCCTAAAAGAAGTGGTCACAAGGGTGAAGCATATGAAACCAGTAATACAGATAGCTCAAGTTCATCTGAATGTAACGCCCTTTTCCCCATAAAAATTAATCCTTACATTGCAGAGATATTCATTTATTTTACAGTCTGCAAATAAGGAATCTGGAGCACCGAGGATGTTTTCCTGCTACACTGCTGTAATACCAGGGAATGAATTAAGACTGGCTTAAGAATTGCTAACCATAATATATTCCCTGGTAGTATTTTGGATTCCTAATAGATTATAACAGAGTGTAAAAATTTTGAATTTTTTCAGATTTTTTTTTCAATCTCATTAGTTTAATCGCATTAAAGAATGTTATACATTTGTATCTATGTCCACTAGTGTTTTTTTTTTTAATTTTTATACTGTTTTATCATATCCACCAAAAGTCAGAAAAGACCTTTGGGTGACCTGATCTGTTATTTCTGCATATATCCCTTATAAGTGGACAATGCCTACACACAGCCATACACAAGCACACATAACTGTGTAAAAGCTTAGTCTTCGTTCTTCTCTCAGTTTACCATTGTCTATAAGTACAGTAATGTTGTCTGCCACCTACTGGTGATGTAGCAAAGTTAACAATCACAGGCTAAGAGCTGTGACATCTGTAATAGCAGACAACATTACCTGCAGCATCGGGAGGTGGGAGCCACTAACAAGACCCCGGAGGAATGAGGTTCAGTTTATAACCGCTTCCTTCTGTAAGTCTCTGACGCAGGTTATAAACTTGAGTTTTTCTATGTCCTCTTCTTCAGCACTAACCTGTCATTACTTTATGAAAATCTTAGGAAGAACTGGGACAGAAGTATCAGTACAGCTGAAGGACAAGATCTAGTTATATGAAAACTGTTTTGTTGGTTAAAGGTGGTGGATTTTTTTGCAAACTATTTCTATAAATCCCAATGTACTAAAGGCCTTATGCAGTATATTGAAATCAACAAATGATTGTCGCTTGTCGTACTTTTCAATCCTCCCACATCCTGTTATAAGTACAGACATTTCCTTGCAGTGTAGCCAGACTGATAATGTAATACAGCTCTCTGGTGACTATATGAGAAGTACACAGGGTGCCCACTATAAACGTGGTTATTCTGATAGGACATATAGGCAGGGCTTGTCATCGTGAGAAAACCTCTGTATACTAAGATCCCTGCAGACATGACCTCTGACCTGTGGTACATGTGCTTTACTTATGTAAGACATTAATAATGGCATAATATGAATTCATTTATAGTATGGAGAAAAATGTCAATTCTCTGGGCATGTTGAATACTTTTTAGGCACCTTGTCACGGCATTTACATCAGTGTTTTATACTATACAAAAGAAGCATGTGTTTAATAAATCTGAAACATTTTAGCCATGGTTTATAGACACTTTCCAAAACTGTAGACATGGATGAAAAAGTGTCTCCAACATAATAAACTTGGTACATGCCATGTACTTTAATATTTGGTCTGAGTTTTGAGTCCCCCACAATTTGCTGAACAAAGCACCCAGCTGAGCCCTGCACCCCTTCAGTTCTGTTTGACTCTCCTCTAAGATGCCGACAGAGTGATGAACAAATTTGTATACTCTTTCTATAATCTCCCGTCTAACAGCTGCGGAGGGACTGAGCTCAACCTTTGTTTCAGTCATCATTGGGGGTTTTAGCAACCAGACCCTCACCATTTAAAACTCCTGACATGTAGCTATGACATGTCAAAAGTTTTCTGAAACTGGAGGTATACTTTCTTTTAAACTGGAACACAAAAATTTTGCAACACAAGGCACACAAAAAAGCAACTGCTTCAAAAATAAACTAAGTATGACTATGTCCAAGAAGGGACAGAAGCAACACAATAAATAAAATGACAATTTTTATTAAATGATAATAAATATGAAAACATAAATTACACATAAACAACAGGGGGTAAATGCTTCACAAAAAGGCGGGTGGTGGTGGTAATAAATAGTATATAGGTCTAGGGTGAAAAAAGTATGTATATCACAGTCAAATAATAAGGGTTCACATGTTGTTGCAAGTGTGGCAGTTCCAAAGCAGATAGAAATATCCCACAGGTAAGAATGCACAACAGAGAGACATATGTGAAAATTGTATACATAGAAGGTAAAGAACCAACCCTAAGACCATAGTTATAATGTAAAGCACCTACCACCCGTACCGCACCCCGACGCGCGTTTCGCCCAACGGCTTCCCCCTGACGAAGCTTAATAGTTGGATACATTAAACACGCTTTGTCTTTACCAATCTGTACTTGGCAGGGTCTCCCCGACTTCATGCGTGTCACTTTTTGAAGTGGATACAAGTTTAGTAATATTGTAAAGATTTGTTTTTTATTTCTTTTGACCTCTGGATAGTTTCATCTCTGCTCTATGGGAATAACATTCTGGCCACATAACCAGGGGTTTCATTTTTTATCTAGTTTATTAAAAATGTGCAAACCTAAAGTGATCCTATATGTTGGGGGCCCAAACCATTCAGGCGTAAAAAGAATGTAAAGGGTATTTTGGAAGGTATTTTGTGTTGCTGTCTTAGCCAGGCAGAAGCATTCTCACTAATCTTAGTCCTAGTAGGAGGGGAAATGATCATTGGCAAGATGGCCCCTTACAGTAATCCTGCAAAACGCTTCCTAGGACACTAGAACATGTTGGTACCAGTAGATCACTTCTTTGATAGACTTTTCCTTTTCTTGCAGGTTATTTCAGTAGATTGACTGTTCATATACACTAGCGCTTTACAACTACTTTCTCCCAGAAAATGTTGTACATAACTGATCTAAAAGACGAGGTTCAGGATAGCCCCCCTGTCCTTCTACCCCACAACCCCTTCTTTTTCCTGCTATTAGTCAGAGCTGTCAGCCTGCCATGTCTGTCTTATACACAGATGCACACATTTAAGTAATAGTAATGGAAAACACACACGAGGCTTGGGACGGGAAATGACTCAATATTCCAGCAATAAGTAAAAGAGCATCAGGTCCCAATAATGACCCAGCTTGTCTCTGTCCAGCAAACAATACTTGAAGTTTATTATTACAGACTTAAAATCTCATGATTGGGTACCATGCTTTATTTTGGGGTCCAGTGTTTATTTGTAATATTACATTAGAATGAGTGTTGGATTGGGTATACAGTTAATGGTATGAATATCTCTGAATATCATATGCAATAAATGTCTGTGATTTTTGTAATCTGAGTATGTCATTTTATGGCTTTCAGTTGATCGACCACCCCTGGAGACATCAAGATATGTGCATGTGCCGCCCAAACAGCCAGACAAGTTGGGGTTTGATGAAGTGAGTTCTTCTTCTCTGCTGTAAACACTTTTCTGAACTAATGGGAACTTGTCATTATTAGAGATGAGCGAGTAGTATTCAATCGAGTAGGTATTCGAAATATTCGTACTCGATCAAATACTACTAGCTATTCGCAGTAAATATTTGATTCAGAACCAGAGTTGATTGGCCGAATGTTATACACTGTATAGCATTCGGCCAATCAACGCTGGTTCTGCCGCAGGCTCATCTTTGCTAGTCGGGAGAGCTGGCAGCTTGCGGTTACGAGAGAGCTTACTTTTTATCAGCGCAACTGCAAGCGCTGTGCAGTTAAAGCGCACTGACCCCATAGACTATAATGGGGTCTGTGCGCTTTAACTGCACAGCGCTCCTCCTAAACACTCTCTTCCTGCTACTCGTGGACTTGGTGACTCTCCTTTAGTCAAATAGTGGTTTCCCCTGAAACAAGCATTTTTTCCCATAGACTATAATGGGATTCGGTATTCAATCGAGTAGTCGAATATTGAGGCTCTACTCGAAACGAATATCGAATCTCGAATATTTCACTGTTCACTCATCTCTAGTCATTATGATAACAAAATTCGATCTATAAGCAAAAGAAGCTGAGCAGTCCAGTCTACAGACATCATGTTGTAGAGCAGGATAAGCTGAACCATAAGTATTGTTTATTGTGTAATTTTATGTAAAAAGGTTCAGTACACGTTGTATCTTATAGAAGTTGTATCTAAAAACTCTTGCTCTTTCTATGCTTAGGAGTCCAGTAAGTGATCCAACTAAGGCTAAGGCTCCACGTAGTGGCCCGCATCACAAAAGCTCTGTAGGAGAAACCGCAGAGGCAACGCAATTTTTTTTCCTGTATTGCTTTACACAGCGGTTTTGATAATCGCAGCTTATCCACTGCGTGTATTTTTCTGCAATTTGTTGATGGAATTCGCTAGATTCCCATCCTCTTTGGAAAAAGTAGCAGCGTTTTAAAGTTCCTGCACATTGTGTACACCTTGCTGGAACTGCAGAGTTTACACCACATGGGGCCTGCACCTTCAAGGGCTTTTCCCTCTAGGGCTGCAGGATAGATTGTGGTAATAGAAGCAGCATGCTTCTGAAGCTAAGGGTAAGGAAATGGATGAGGAATTAGAGGACTTTCACTTCAATTCTTGTCCCTTCTAGAAGCAGATCTGTGGGGGTGACAGGAGTCAGACCCCACTGATCTGATATTGATGACTTGTCCTAAGGACAGCTCATCCATTGACATGCAAGCACTTTACTGTTTGTCTTTTAGTGCTGCCTCCAGTTTACAGTTTGATGACGTATTTAGTTGAGAACTTCTAACTCGCTGACTAGAACTGATGAAAACCTTGGGATCCTTAGGATGGTGCAACAGGAATAGCTCCTATTAATATATAAGATGAAGATTAAAGAACTGAGCCTGGATTAAAGGACTGTAAGAGCCTCATAGGCATCTATTTGAAGGGTCCCATTTTACAAGTTACAATAATTGAGTAAGCGTGGGCTTCATAGAGACTTAGAAGAGTCTAAAATTTCAAAGGTCAGGGAGCTGAAGGGGCAGCTTCAGGGTTAACCAGTAAAATTTGTTGGAGGTAGTAAGCAATAAAACCATTCCAGGGATTCCTGGGCAGGAATGTAAGAGACTAATTGAAGAGTTGCTGCTTACAGTCTTGGGTTAATTGTCTCCAGGTGCTTCCAGGCTAGATTACAAGACTTAGAACTCATGGCACCTTTCTTCCTCTGGATCAAAAGATTAACAGTTTGATCATTTGTCTAAAGTAAAGACATTAAGGCCAGAACCTACTAAGAGATCCAAGTCTATGGTCATCATCAATATTGTAAGCACAGGCTAAGTGACAACTAAAGCCTCTCTCCAGTGTAAAGGCATCACCAAACAGCTCCCTTATCTCAGCTTCCAGGATTTAAGTGTGGCCTGGGAAGTAGATTGGTGTTAAAACCAGTCATCTGAATGAATGCAATATGTATACTCTTAAGGCATTTATATCACACTCCAGAAAAAATATACACTGTGTTATGCTTAAAGGGCATCTAAAAGGTCAAAAATGTCACCCAAATCAATAATGGTGCCGTGTAGGGACCTTTAATAAACACAGAAACACAACAAACCAATGAAGCAATGCAGTGAAAGAAAGAAGGTTTTGTAATGGGTATGCAAATCTTCATGGGGTCAGGCCAGATTTGCCCAGCTCTCCTCTGGAACATCACAGCTTTAGCCATGAATGACGTTTTTTACCTTGTACCTGGAACATGGTTATTTGTAGACTAATCTTATAAATTAGGCCCCACCCCAATAAACTTTCCAGTGGATTTGCATTTCCATAAAAAGATGATTATTTCTGTATTACTTACCTTTCATGTCATCAGGCACATGCGTTGTAATTCACCGCTAGAAAGCCGACAGTGCAATGAATTCAGCTTTCTTGTCCTGTGCCCCCGGTGAAGAGCTATCTGTGCTGTTACCGTAGCTCTTCAGTGTCAGACTGTCAGAAACGCCCCTCCTCACGGTAGCGTCTATTGCACTGTACTATGAGAAGGAGTGTTCCTTACCGCTTAGCGATGACGCTGAGTGGTGAGGAACACCCACCCTACCCCTAACAGTATTTGTCCATAGACTAGTACTGGGCGACGTTCCTCACCACTCAGCGTCATCGCTAGGCGGTAAGGAACGACCCCTCTCACAGTACAGTGCAATAGATGCTACCGTGAGGAGCGGCGTTTCTGACAGTCTGACACTGAAGAGCTACGGTAACAGTACCAATAGCTCATCACCAGGGGCACATAACGGAAAAGCTGATTTCAGCGCACTGTCGGCTTTCTAACGCTGTATGTGCCTGAGGACGTGAGAGGTCCTCTTGAATTAGTTTGTGCCCACAAATCTCCTCTTTTTAAAGGCACAATTGGAACTATAATAGGTTTGGGAAGAATTATGTACCTACAGTTCTCCTTTAAGGGTCCATTCACACGGAGTAACATGCAGTGTGACCTGGCACGTATACGGCGTGTGAGATTTTGAGTGCCGTAAAAGCTCCCATTGATTTCAATGGGAGCCTGGATCGCATACACGGCGTTATTTTGCGGCCGTGATTTTGCGGCCGCAAAATAACGTGGCATATACGATCCAGGCTCCCATTGAAATCAACGGGAGCGTATACGGTGCTCAAAGTCTCACACACTGTATACGTGCCACATCACGCGGCACGTTACTCCGTGTGAATGCCCCCTTAGGCTAAAGTTCCATGATGCAGCAGGCAGTTAAAAAAACGCTGCGGAAAAAAACATGACAGAAACGTATCATGTTTTTTTCGCAGCATTTTTCATTCTGTTTTTCTTTGCGGTTTTTCTTCACTTATTAAATCTATAAGGAGAACATGAGCATTTCCATAGCCTGAAGAAACACTCTAGTAACATTAGTTTTTTTCCCCATTGTTTGAAAATGAGCATGTGGGTGTGGTGTAATGATAGTGAATAATTTACTGATAGCTTTATTGTGAAGTTATCTCCTCTTTATACAGTAAATACTGTGTGCATCAGAGGAGCAGAGAAGAGGTCAGTGCTCTGGAGGGGAGCACATAACTTCACAATAAAGCTGTACCATTAAGCCAGACTTAAATTAAATCAACTTGAAAAATTGTGGACTGTAGATTGTAGTAGAACAGCTTGTATATGCCAGACCCAAGATAGTTGTAGGAAAACCTTTGTTCTGAAGTTATCTTCTGGTCATACAGGAAACAATGTTTGCATCTGAGGAGGAGAGAGGACGTCAGTGCTCTGGAGGGGAGCACATAACTTCACAGACTTATTCTCAAATGGGGCTGTTATACTGGAGTGCTTCTTTCATCCATGATGCAGTGTATTAAATTAAATCAACTCAAAAGATTGTGGACACACATCACCCCTTTAGACCCTATACTAGGCATAACACTAGCTCCAGTTGTCTTCCTTTATCTGTTGGCAAAATGTAGACTTTTTTTTTTTTTTAAACCTGTTCCTAGTCTGCAAATAATATGCTGACTGCCTATTGTAGTATAATAACTTGTATATGCCAGATCCGAGATAATTGTAGGGAAATTGGCAACCTCTCTGGAGACCTTGCAGTATTTTAGATTGTTAACTTAATTTAGAGGAGTGAATCCAATAATAAGATTACAATAGCACACCACGTCTGAGCCAAAAACACACTTTGACAGATGTTATCCTTGACATAAAGTATTCGGCCACATTAGATTACAGTAGTGATTATCACTGAAAAACTCCATTTACAAGTTATCCTGGGAGTGCAAAGGGAAATTTCCAGCCGAAGTGAGAACAATGCACGTAAAGCCCTTAAGAGTTCCTATTAGGTGATTTCACTTAGTGTGTGGCAGAGTGTAAGAAGCTGAGCTGACAGGACTCGTACAAGACTTGTCAAGACTTCTAGGAGAGACAAGGAGACACTGGATCTTACTAAGGCCCAGTTCACATCAGTGTTTGGGTAGTTCACTTGGGGATCCCCCGAATGGAAATCTATACACATTAAAAAGCAACCACTTTATAATGCGTATAGGTTTCCATTTGGGGGGGAGGGGGGGGTCCCCAAGCTGACTTCTTGAACGGAAACCTGAAAGCTGATGTGAACAAGCAAGCAGCACTTTTCTGTCTGCATGTTTTGTGCGGAAACCAGGCGGACCTCATTACAGTCTGTGGGGTCCGTGTGGTTTCTTAGTTCCGTTCGAGGGGGAAACTCAAATGCTGATGTTAAACGGGCCTTACCTCCCTCCCACACGTGCGAGAAAATTTAAAACTGTATCTTGTACAGTCTTTGTATTTTCATATGTATGCAAACTTATTTATCATTTAATATACCTTATTGATTCTCTGTCGTCAGGTTTTCATGATCAATCTGAAACGCCGTCTAGATCGTCGTGTCCGGATGCTGCGTAGTTTGTATGAACTTCAAATCCAGGTGAAGATATTTGATGCTGTAGATGGCAAGTAAGTACATAATACTAAATGAATATAGTGTTCCAATTTTATTGCTAGAATATGGTTTTTAGAAATGTCTGTGTGTGATGATAACACTTTGTGGTATATAAGAAAACAATGGGGCAGAATTACTAATCCTATCCTTAGATTAGATCTAAGTATGTGTCAGATTTATTGCAGTGACTGATGCTGGAAGATAAATCTGCTGCAGCCTCAGACTGTTATGTCCAAGTTTATAGATTGTATTAGTTAGTTATATTGTGCCAGATTTTTGGTGCATTATTTTTATGACACATATTGTTACATCTTATGCCCTGTCTTTTTCCACTAAGCCCCATCCCTTTACGAGAGGTAAAAAAGGCGTCAAAGGCTAGAGTCCCATGTAGCGGACCACAGCCTAAAAGGGTTGCGGGAAAAACACAGCGGAAACTATTGTCCACAGAGTTCTCCTTTGCGGACCTTCTACTTCATTTATACCCTTTACGGAAACCACCAGCGGTTTTGGAAATTGCAGCATTTCCACTACGTGTATTTTTCTGCAATGTGTGGAAGGGATTCTTTGCAGGGACAGTATAATTCCATGTTTTTCCATGATGTCATCACGACTCATGACTAAACACAGGTGATATAGACTATGGCTATAAGTATATAAGGACCATGTCGGATAGTGTGTAGGTGCTCTCCTCTATTGTCCAGAATGCTCCCTCTTGTAAAGACAGTGGTCTGTGCAATATGTTAACATTAGTACTGCGAATGCTTAAACTCTGACAATAGAACTTACTTTTATTTCAGGCACAGCTATAGAATTGTGCCAAAGATAACCATGTACTTCTCAAGTCCTCTGCCTGCCTATCTCTCAACTGTCTGGCCTCCCAGTCACTGAATAGCTGCATTTATAGGGTTCTGCCTCCATCCACATCAATATGTGAACTCTGTGATACAACGTGGTAAAGAAAACAGGAAGCCGCGTGTTCACGTAGCACATTCCTGGGCCCCTGTAGTTACGATAGAGGAGCCATCAATGGCGCTATTCACTGTTCTAAGAGAGAGGAGTGCCGGTCACAGGCACCTGTATTTTTGGAAATATGATGCGTAAGTCAGCAGCTGTCGCTGCAGTATACGGTCATGGGTTCACTTATGTGTCATAGCACCTTTGTATGTGAAGTACAGTATAAGCAGGTAATGCTTTTCTATGGTAATCACTCATTCATGCTTACTTACTTCCAGGGCCCTTAATACAAGTCAGATTAAGGCTCTGAATATAGATGTCTTACCCGGATACCATGACCCCTACTCTGGGAGAACGCTGACCAGGGGTGAAATTGGATGCTTCCTCAGCCATTACTACTTGTGGAAAGAGGTAAGTGAAAATGACATGCAAGAGCATACAGGTTATCTTTTAAGGCAAAGTGTCATCATTATTATTATTTATTAATACCAGATAATGAAATACATCAATTTTTTCTAATGTTTTTATTTTCTGATTGTAGTTATCTTATATTGAAAACCTGTCTAACTAGACTACACAGTAATGGAAAGTGTTAATCAAGTATCAGGCTTAGTGGCTAGAGTGAAAATTGCAGGATTTAGAAACAGATCATAACAGGGAAGTTTTACATAAAAACTTTGTTTACAAAATTAGGACGTTTTCTGGTGTCATATTCCCTTTAAGTAAATAAAATAGGCCTTATGCCTACAGTCATGTTTTGAGATTTTATGTAGCTCATTTTGTAAAATGAAAACAATGACCAAGATTTAGGGCTAGTTCACACGGAGCAGGGTTAGGCGTATTTTAGTTCTGATTTTGATGCAGGAAGCCGCATCAGAATAGGGCCAAAATGTGCCTGACATGACTGTTGCGGCTTCCGATAGTCACGGCTTCCCGCTCCGGAGTAGGCCCAAATGATTGGGCGTAGTTCGGAGGGTGCTGCCGCGAGGCGGACGCCGGGGCTGAATCAGCCGCGGAATCCACCTGAAGAAAGGGCAGCTCGCTTCTTTTTGTCCACTTACGGAAAAAAGTAAACTAGCAGTCTACATAGACCTCTATTGTGAGCGAGCGGATTCTGACGTGGATTCAGCACCAAAATCCACCCCCTCTTGCCCCGTGTGAACGAGCCCTTAGTTATTGTGGTTTATAGTCAGGCACTTAGGTAAATGAGGTACCATTAAATCAATAAATGTCAATTATATCTAAGGAAGCTTCCCCGTACATACAATTGTAAAAGAAAGTCTTCAGAGGAAAACCCAGAGAACTTTCTGTTTAAAGTGCTGCGTGAAGAACCACGATGTGTTCCTGCCACGGTTGTTCCCGCGGTGCTTTAGCGCTGCATATCATCCCGTGTGGCCTTAGCCTCCGCCGTGTTTTTTTTCCATAGCATTTTTTTTTGCTGCATCTTTCTATGAGGGGCCTTAGCCTAAGTTCCACATATTAGTTGTATAGTATTATATGGTTGTAGTAGGTTATGAGTGAGGATGTAATTTGCCCTAAAAACTCTTTAGCATACATATCCAGACTCCTACTATGAGAAGTCTCTTGCGTTTTCAATATTGTTCTGTTCCTCCATCATTTGTGACTTTTCGCCTGACCATGTTATTCCAGGTAGTTGATCGAGGCCTGGAGAAAGCCCTGGTGATAGAAGATGACGCACGATTTGAGTATCAGTTTAGGAGTAAACTTCTAAAGCTCATGAATGACATTGAAACAGTTGCTCTAGACTGGGATTTAATGTAAGTATCAGGATTGTGATAACCATGTATCTGAGGAATGCAAGGACGAGGTTAGAATAATTCATGGAAAACGTGTTATCATTTATAGCCCGAAAACTTAGTAGTATATCTTCTATTATATTATCTATTACATAACTATAATAGCTTATAACAATTTGCAACCAACAACTCATATGTATCGGTACTCCAGACTAAAAAAATATATCAAGTAGTCATTGGCCACCAAATTTAAATACACAGAATTCAAGCCCACAGAAGGGACGTACTCAACATTTTTTTAAATGACCATAACTCAGCCATTACAGAACCCATGTATGTCAATGGGTCTATTCACACTGTTCTACCAATGTCCTTTTAAACCGGCAAAGATACAGCATGTCCATTTTTTTTACATAGTATTTTATGAATAAGGCCTTAGGCCACATTCACATCACTGTGTCAATTCTATGAAACACAGTTCTTATGTGGGTCATATATCCCGGACTGAACAGAGCTGTGTGAACTGAGCCCACTTCAATGTGGAGTTACATACATGTACATGCAGATTTTGCTGTGGATTTTCACGCCATTGTTTGGAAATGTCTGCCAGAAAAAAAGGAATAAATTGATATGCTGCAGATATTAAAATCCACAGCATAGGTCAGTTTCTGCACATGCACCCTTATAGTTCAGATTGCTCACCATTCCCTACACTTCAAAGTAGGCATAAAGTTTGTTCCCCATCACATTCAGTGTCACTGTTCCTCCATTATAATTCAACCAGCCCATCACGAGGCTCACCAAAGACTCCTTTATTAAACAACCCCTAGCAGCTTACTGCTCCAATTACACCACAACGCCCATATCCCCACCGCTCGCTGTTATTTTACTACATCCTCCCAACTACCCCCTCCCATGGTGAATTGTACCCCCATGTGCATAGCACTTCTTCCCACAATGAAATTCACAATCTTCCATTGGTCTCCTTTCAACCATGAGGAATCACTCGCTTCCTTACTGGAAGATTCTTTTTTTTTAATCAAACATGTGTAGAATCAATATTGCATACATCTGACTGAGAGCTGAGCTGCAGTATTCGGGCACTACACAGTTTTCTGTTTCCAGCTCCATAAACTGTATAGTTTTGGCATTGAAGTTTTTTTCACTACCTGCAAAGTGGTTGGGATTCTGGCTAATCCCCTCCACACATTGCAGAAAGATATCCGCAATGGAAATACTGCGAAAATGCTAGCGGTTTCTGTATAGGTATAATAGAGCCAGAAAGTCCACAGATGAAAACTCTGCGGACTTTCTATAAGAAAAACGCTGCAACACAGTTTTTTGTTTTTTTTTGCAGTCATTTGCTGCATGGGTCCTTAACCCTGCTATCATAAGAGTAGGAGGATAAGTCACTAGAGACCTCCAGGATACCAATAATTGGGTTACAATTTAAAGAAGATCCCACTGACGCTGAATGATCTGATTCAGAGTGAGTTTAATACAAAACACGTGGCCTTCAGTTGGCCTTCTTCACCACCAACGTTTTCATCAGCAAGCCGAACGTCTGCTACCACAGAGGACGCCACGGGGATATCCCACTACCCCATGGGATCTGTGCCCTAAGTCTATAGTGAAGATTCATATTGCCTGCACAAATCTGCTGACATTATCAGCACATCTATCCGTCAAAAAAATTTTAAGCAGCACACAGGACCACTCATCTACTTTCTTCTACTAACGATCTGTTAATTCTATGCTTTGTTCTGCACGTGACTACACCTGTACTTTAGCTGAGTTACGTGATATCATACCTGAGTCTGAGGAAGGCTGATTGAGGCCAAAAACGTTTATACTTACACCATATACCTCGTGATTTGTATTAAACTCACTTTGAATCAGATCATTCAGCGTCAGTGGGATCTTCTTTAGATTGTTTCATACGGATTGGGACCCTATCCCACTGAGAACCACCCGACACCCCACCACACCATACAGTACAATAATTGGATAACAGAGTCTACAAGTCTTGTTTCATTTACATAACTTTCCCTATTTTACAGGAATGATTCCTAGTTTAAACTGTGTTTGTATCTTGGAAACAGCCTATAAATCAAATGTCTTTACTAGCACTGCACATTGACTTTATGATTATATAGAGCGTTAAGATAGTTTCTTTTGTTTTGCACCTATAGCTATATTGGAAGGAAAAGAATGCAAGTGAAACGTCCAGAAAAAGCTGTTCCAAATGTACTGAATTTGGTTGAAGCAGATTATTCCTATTGGACACTTGCTTATGCAATCTCGCAGAAGGGAGCACAAAAGCTGATAAATGCTGAACCTTTGGGCAAGATGCTTCCAGTGGATGAATTTTTTCCAGTCATGTATAACAAGCACCCAGTGTAAGTATACCCATAAAAATGTCCGCCTGATCCTGTATTGTGACTGGGGAATACAATAATTGGTTTGCTGTTACTAAAACCCCTGAACACACTACAAGTTCCGATCGCTATGTTCCCAATGGGATTACCTGTGTACAGAAGCTTGAAGGCATGCAGCAAAGACACAGTCTGTATATTCTCCCCATCTTTGCGTATAGGCAATATCTGTAAAGTGAATCCCATCTACACAATGTGGAAAAGTACGTACAGTGGAGAAGCTGGGATTATCAAAACTGTTACGATTTTGGAAATCGTAGCATGCCGATTATACCTATGGAAAAGTCGGTGGTTACCCTATAGGTATCATTGAAATAGAAAGTCTGCAGAGGAAAACGCTGTGGACTTTCCGTGGAAAAGTGCTGCGAGAAAACCCCCAATGTGTTGCTGCTGTGGTTTTTTTCCTGCAGTGCTTTTTTGCTGCGGCCCACTACATGGAGCCTTAGCCTAAACGGCTTTTACCATCTCAGGATTTCACTTGCTTTTTTTTTTCCCAATCTACTCCACTTTCCTGGTTTCAATGACAAAATGGTGGAAAAGCTTAGACTGTGTGGTGGACAGTTCAGACCAGCAGCTCATGAAACTAAACTGTACACTATCTCTGGAGTTACAGTCAAAGAGAACATAAGCTTGATCAGTACCTCTAAGCGTATTTTGCAGAGCAAAATACAGAATTTACAATGAACAGAAGAAAATGGAGGTGTTTGGGAACAGTGACTGACATTACCAGCCTGGCCACTGCTGCTAGATAGCAGAGGTGGTCTAAAATATAGTAATCACTGAGAACAAATATTCCACCATATCTGACAAATGGAGAAAGATAGAGAAAGCAATGTATTGTGTAAAACGTTTAAGTCAGCTTAAAGAGGTTGTCCCATCACAAGGATCCTATCTATACTGCTTGTTAATATGGATGTAAGACTTTTCCTAAATACATTGCTTCAGCAAAACTGCTTTGTTTGTCCACTATCTTACTTTATTCAATTCTTTGTGGCCACAGCCCTGACTTAGCTGCTCATGAATCAAGTGATGTATCTGCTGCTCTGAGGGAGGAGGGGCTAAGTGCAGGGAGCGAGCCTGTGTATCTAGCTATTCCTGTGTCTACACCACATGTGACCTAGCTTCCTGCTATCAGATAGGGGAGAGAAGCTGCTTTCATTTCTTCTGTTCTCCCAGTTATCAGGATAGCTAACTCAATTGTGTTCATTATGGCAGAGACAGGCAGTGTCTGTATGTAACACAGAATGGAGTTGCTGCTGCCTGTACTTCATAGTCCAATATGGGTGGGCGGAGCTACATGCGAATTTAGGGGCGGAGCTAAACAGCAGGTTGCACGTGAAACCACGCCCACCAAATGATGCAAGAAACCAGAAAGAAAAGATTTTACAGCAGTAAAGACTGATGAGTATGTGAGGTGGGAATACCCCTTTAAGGTACAACTTTAAATGTTATGCTGGATAAGATACCCCTTTAATATGCTTTAAATGGTGTTATAATGATCTAATTCACCATCTTGTTCTTGTCTTTAGAGAGAAATACATGGAGCATTATTACCCACGGAATCTTAAGGCCTTTTCTGCCGAACCCCTGCTTGTCTACCCAACTCATTACACTGGCCAACCCGGATATTTCAGTGACACGGAAACATCCACCATATGGGATAATGAAACGGTGGCAACTGATTGGGACAGACAATACTCTGGGAAAACAAGACAGCAGGGTCAAATAGACACGGATGCTCAGAATACAGAGGCATTGTCACCTCAGACTACACTTGACACATCATCTCGGGATGAGCTATGATTACTATAATGCGTGTGTATAGAGTCTAGGTTTTGTATAGAAAGAAATGGTTACTGTGAATATTTGGAAAAAGCAAATAATTTTATATGAGAAAACACATGTATAGAACATCGGCTGTAAAGGTCCTGCTACATCTACAAGTGTTGATGACAATGTCGCAGAATAATACTATTCCATTTAGGCCGAGGTCACACATGGGGAAAAAGTGGACATAAGTAACAAGAGATAAAAAGAAACGCTTCATAACTTTCTTATTGATCTATGTCACAGACGTATGAACATCTCAGGAATGTTGTATTTACATGCTACTCTGTCTAAACCTACTGACTACAACGGTTGCAGTACTTTTATGGTTGGTGTGTGTGCACATTCAGTACCGCAAGAATACAACTTTTCTGAGAGCCTCATACGACTGCAACCAATATCAATAAGAAAGTCATTAGATAAAAAGAGTTGGGCGCAAGTCGTTCAACAGCTATTGATGCAGCATAGATCTAAGGCCTGGTAAATCTCTAGTGGCAACTTTTGTAGAATTTATTTTTGTGTATTTATGTATATTACAACATATTATATGTTCTGTGTGGTAAACGTCAAGCACATTTTGATACTGAAGAACATTTTTTGGAGAAAATCTATTTTGACTTTGATACTCAGAATTGTATCAGTAAATATTCTGCTAAGTCTGTGTGCCAGTTATTTAAGTGGGATATGCATCTTGTTTTTATTCGGGAGAAATTCTTAGGTAAAAAAAAAAATAGTCCTAAAATTATTTTTTGTTAACGAAATTGCGATGTTAAATATTGGTATAAAAACTATAAATATTTCTTAAAATAAAACCAATGGACAAACTCAGTAAAACTTGGTGACTTGACTTATGCTGCAATCTAGGTTTATGTGGTCAATTTACTTATAGGGAAAAATGTGTCTCCATAACACAGTGTGTATATATGTGTGTGTGTATATATATATATATATATATATATATATATATATATATATATATACAGTGTGTATATATAGATAAATATATATATATATGGACCTTTTGTGATCCCCTATGAGTATTCTTGGTACATCTTCATCTTCAATGTTCATCGATCCTTTAGAGATTTTCGGTTTGCTTAGACTGTGTTTGAATGGACACATTTCCATGCTTTCTTGTATTCTCAACTTTGAAGCTAGTTAGACTTCAGCAAAATCTCATTAAAGGGAATCTATCATCCACCCGGTTAGAGTACTTATTGGAATTCTGAAACAAGACCCATGAGTACCAGATTAGCTCAAATTTTGAGGAGTTGGGAGAGTCCTGTGCCACCAAGATCTCCATTCCCTGAATGCAGAGAAGCTCCTGGAGCCGCTCCACCAGTGTAGGAGTGACAGAACTAAGCCAGTGTCTGGTGATGACAAATCTGGAAGAAGTGTCGCTTGAGGTCCTTTTTTATTGCAGAGATTTTACCATTTTTTTTTTATATGTTCTTTTTCTACATTTCACTGCATTTCACTGCATACATGTTAAGGCATCATTGTCCATGAAAGATAACAGGTTGGATTGCCAACCTGGACCTAAATCCTCCTAGCTGGTTCCTTTTAATCTCAGCAAAACATTACCTACAGAGATATTTTCTGTGGATGGTTAAGGCTACATGACCTTTTTTTTTATTACATAAACCCTTGTTTCCAGAAGTAGCTTCTCAATGAAAGACACAAACTAATTTCCGTAGTTGTTGTATTCATAAAAAGTTCAGGCACATTCATATAAAGTTCAGGCACATTCATATACAGTCTTATGCAGGTCAAAGAGGGTTCCTTCAGCCGATAAAGAAAACAACCAAGGAAGGTCACATAGGTCACCATGGGAACACTGCATACTAAATATATAAATAAATAAATATATATATATATATATATATATATATACACTGCAGACTTATTTTGTATAATAATTTCTCTTTAATTTTACTTGTATTACTGGATGTATATTGTAAATTAAAGGTGTGCCTTAGTGTTGCCATAGGCATACAAATATTACACTTTGTTCAGTGACTGCAACAAAACTGTATTGTCAAATTTTAATATCAACTCTTATCTTATGAGACATGCTATTCATTCTCACCCCCAATGTTCAGATTGGCTGAAGACCGCCAATTGCTTGGCTGCGCCTGTACTTCACATTGTTTAAAATAGCAAGTACAAGCGCAGCCTGGCAAATAGTGGTAAGTGAATGTAGCTTTGGTGCACCATGTAAGAGCTCCCTCAGTTCCAATACAGCAAGAACAGAATGATCCATTTTAGGAAACTGTGTTGTATTTACATTAGGAGTTAATTATAAAATAAATAAAATATATCTGGATTAAAATATTTTTTTTGTTTCCAGTTTCAGCAACTACAGCTGCTTTAGTTTATATAGACAACTCATTAGTTTCTGGAAGATGGGGAGCAGATGTGGGAGAAGATGTTGGCCACTCATAGGGTGCTCAGTTACACCAAATTAGTTTTTATTACCAAATGACATTTAATGAGCTTAGAGCCAGCATTGTTCACTGCAAGTTGGCAGTCGTTCACTTATGTAATTTAATAGCGTATAGATTGCAGAATTTAGGTATTAAGTGATAAACTTTGTAGAACACATTTTGTACTATATGGGGTACATATACATTTACAAGCAGATCTTTCATTCATTTCCAGCAATACATATTAAATATATATTTTTACCATGAAATGTTATGACTAGAGATGAGTGAACAGCGTTAGACTGACTACATGTTCAATCGGATATCAGGCTGTTCGAGATGTTCGATTCGAGTTGAACACCAGGTAGCAAACTCACTAAAAATTCAATTCCCCTCCCACCTTCCCTGGCGCTTTTTTTGCACCAATAACTGCGCAGGGGAGGTGGGACAAGAACTACGACAACGGAGGCATTTAAAAAAAATCAGAAAACGTAATTGGCTGGCTAATTCAGGTGACCTCCAATTTATACGAAGAGTGGATTTAATATCAGGTTCATATGAGACTATGAACTATGTGACTGTGAGACAGGGACAGATGTACAGGCAGGGTTAGCTAGGAATTAGCTTTATTTAGGTGGGAATGTTACTCACCCAGCTCTTTGGGGGCTCTATCTGGTCGGGATCCCTGTCAACTTGTGATATGCGGGAGCTGACTTTTTCCCATAGGAATGCATTGACCAGCGTTGATTGGCTGAATGCCATACAGAGTACAGCATTCGGCCAATCAACGCTGGTTCTGCCGGACGCTCGTCTGTGAGGAGGTGGAGTCTAAGATCGGACCAGAATGGAGACTGCTGTGGACCGAACATAGACTCCGCCTCCTCCAGCAGAACCAGCGTTGATTGGCCGAATGCTGTACTCTGTATGGCATTTGGCCAATCAACGCTGGTCAATACATTCCTATGCCGAGATGTAGCAGTGCTGGCCGTGCGCTCAGCTCAGCTACTCCAGAGATACAGCCAAGCTGAGCGCACGGCCAGCACTGCTACACCGGAGAACCACTGAACCCTGCTGCACACTCAGCACTGTTGCATCACAGTAGTATGGCCCATAGTGGCCCCTACACACAGTATTATGCCCCATAGTGGCCCCTGCACACAGTATTATGCCCCATAGTAGCCCCTGCACACAGTATTATGCCCCATAGTGGCCCCTGCACACAGTATTATGCTCCATAGTGCCCCCTACACACAGTATTATGCCCCATAGTGCCCCATGTATTCATTTTTTCATCCTCTAATTTGAGTAAAGCCGAAGACTTTGTGATCTAAATTATAGTGTTAAAAAAAAATAATGCACCCAGCTAGAAATGTCAGATTGCTGCAGAACTTGGTATGCAGTTATTCTTCAGGCAGATATCTAAATGATAACTGGTGCCTTATGATTATACCCTAGTAGAGATGAGCGAGTAGTATTCGATGGAGTAGGTATTTGATCAAATACTACGGTATTCGAAATACTCGTACTCGATCGAGTACCACTCGCTATTCGAATGGAAAAGTTCGATGCACAACCAGCATTGATTGGCCGAATGCTATACAGTCAGCCAATCAATGCTGGTTCTTCTCCTACCTTTAGAAGTCTTCTCTGTGCAGCTTCCCCGCGGCGTCTTCCGGCTCTGAATTCACTCTGCCAGGCATCGGGCCTGGGCAGAGCCGACTGCGCATGTCCGCTTGTAGTGCGGACATGCACAGTTGGCTCTGCCCAGGCCCGATGCCTGGCAGAGTGAATTCAGAGCCGGAAGATGCCGCGGGGGCCCTGCAAGGAGAAGACTTCTCGGAGGATCCAGCCCGACCCTCACTCGTGGACTTGGTAAGTATAATTTGATCGAATGTTGCCTACCCCTGAAACGAGCATTTTCCCCCCATAGACTATAATAGGGTTCAATAGTCGATTCGAGTAGTCGAATATTGAGGGGCTACTTGAAACAAATCTCGAATCTCGAACATTTTACTGTTCGCTCATCTCTATACCCTAGGTCTTACCACAAGAGGGGGTGAAAGTCTTTACTGCTGCCCTTTAAAAAGGCTCTCACAGACTACTATTCCCTGCAGGTATTTCACTGGTAAATCCCTTAGCCCAATGTCTGACAGTGTTGTGATCTATTAGAAGTGTAGTCTATAGACACATGCTGAAATGTCTGGCAAATACATGCAGTTCTGCTTACTTGAACAGGTAGAAATTACCAGCATAGAAAACAGAAACCATATTTGTACATGTGAGTGTATGGACAAGGAATGCTGTAATATAGTTAGGACACACCCGTCTGTACACAATACAATGCCTTCTACAGCCTAATGGCTTAGCAACCACTTTGTATTGCCTAGAAATTCTTGCAGCAACTCCTACAGAAGTGGGAACTCACAGAACTTGTAACTACAGACCAGATACAGTAAGTAAAAGAGCATTTTGTGTGTTGTATGTTATACCATACTGTTTGCTATACATTAGACTGCCTGCATAGTGCACAGACAAAACCCATCTGTTGTCTTTCCCAGGTATACAGTTCTTGTATATAGACCAAATGAATTGGTCTCTATTGTGATCTATAGATCTACAATAAAAATAACACAAAATTAATTCCAATTCTACTTGTAAAATCCTTATTTTAAAGTTTTGTGAAATTATCTGTATAATTTGCTGTTTCTGTATCAAGAATTTTACTGGGTTTTAAGTTTAAGGTATAGTACACTACATATTTGGAAAGTTACATTTGTATAATATACAATTTTTCTAAATCATGAAACCCATACAAATATTCTGTAACAAAATTTTTAGCAAACATTAGGAGGATGATATTGTCAGTAAAGAGAGGTATGTTAAGGTTTGTTTTAACCACTTCCGAACGGCCCATTAGGTTTTTACGTTCGGAAGGTGGATGCCTTGTTCTGCTATGACGTATCGGTCTGTCCAAGCAGTTTTCAGTAACTGCACAAAATTGTGCAGCTGCTGAAACAGGGAGCTTGCAGTAACTATAGTCAGAGCTCCCCTAGAGAAGGCAGGGAAGGCTTATTACCGTCCCTGCCTTCCCTGATCGCAGTGTACAATGAGCGCTGTATACACAGCTATAAGCGCTGCCATGATGCCGCTCCCCTCTGACCCAGCGGTCACTTGACCCACCGAGATTAGAGTCTATTAGAGCTGCTGGGATGCTACTGGGTTCTACAGGACCCAGATCAGCTCTGTAGAATGGGCAGGAGGCTGTATTCAGCCCCAGTTACAGTGGAAATCAGCTTCCCCTCCAAAAAAATAAAAATAAATAGTGTTCAGATGTGTCCAAATGTATGACCTTATAGGGACACAATGTAAAAAAAAAAAAATGAATAGAAAAAAATAAATAAATAAAACAATTAAAATAAATAAACTAATACGCCAGTAACACGCCCCATCCCCAATGACACAATACAAAATAAAAATTACCATGATGGAGAGGAAAAGTTATTGTATAAAGGTTTTTTTTTTATAGTAGTACTCTGTGCTATTAAATTAAAAAAAAAAAAAAGTGAAAAACAGACACATATTCCCCCTTCTTTTGTTTTGTTTATACTTTCCCGAATATAAAAAAATTAAAACAATTGCAAAAATAAAAACAACATAAAAATAAAGCCCTATGTGTCACCAGAAAAAAGACGAAGAGAAATTAGTTGAATAACACAAATGATAAACATGTTATAGCCCTCAAAACCACACATACAAAAAAACCCGAAAATGTGTCTAGTCCTGAACTACAAATTGACCCGGTATGGAAGTGTTTGTGGGCTTCCCAGGCCTGCGGCCTTACTTACCTGTAGCAGCTCCTGCTTACAGCCTCCGCAGAAGGAGAAGCGCAGGCGGCTGTGAGCAGGAGTGAGGATCAGTAAGTAAATAGGCCCCCCTTACCTGCTGGAGTTACTCCAGTAGGTAACGACCTATTAGAAAAAAAATAAAATAATCGCAGCTACCACAGTAGATACCCCCCTGACCTGAACAGCAACTGATGTCCTGTTAGATGTGTCCCTCTCTCCACGTGGCTCTTCTAGCTTGTCTGGTCTTGCAGGTCTTCCTCTACAAGCTATCTTCCAACAGTGAACCATCTCTAAATAGGGGGGAGGGAGGAGGGGCTAAGTGCACGGGAGCGAGCCTGTGTATCTAGCTATTCCTGTGTCTACACCATGTGACCTAGCTTCCTGCTATCAGATAGGGGAGAGGAGCTGCTTTCATTTCTTCTGTTCTCCCAGCTATCAGGCTAGCTAAGCTAATTCAATTGTGTTCATTATGGCAGAGACAGGCAGTCTCTGTATGTAACACAGAATGGAGTTGCTGCTGCCTGTACTTCATAGTCCAATATGGGTGGGTGGAGCTACACACGAATTTGAGGGCGGGGCTAAACAGCAGGTTGCATGTGAAACCCCGCCCACCAAATGACGCAAGAAACCAGGAAGAAAGAAGATTTTACAACAGTGAAGACTAGTGAGTATGCGACGTGGGAATACCCCTTTAAACCGCTTCTGAGGCAAAGACATACTAAGCACTGACCCACAATGCAACTCATCACGTGATCCACGCATGAGTGCTACCAGAGAAATGCATGTCCAGTGTGAACATTCCCCTACAGCTTGTCAGATGATTCATACACCAAATGCTGTTCAGACAGGCTGAGACTGCAAAGAGCGGGTCATAACATTGCCGACCCTCTCCTCTTTGTGCTCCTGAGTTCCCTGCTTCCGGTCTCGGGAGGCAACCCAGAACTTCTGCAGTGATGTGTGGGGGTTGCCAGTCTCCTCCTAAGCCGGACAGGGGACTTCCGATTTTTTCAGCCCTAACGGCGGGCCGGAGCTTATTTAACGATGGGATCTTGCGCCAGACTGGCTATTCAGTATACCTGGTTCATGATAGTAAGCATCTCTTTTTGTCTGTTGCCTCGTTTCCTGACCCCTGCTTTGACCTCTGACTTTTCCCTCCTGTTTTTGTAGTAAACCTGCTCCTGTTTATGACCCTAACTTGCCTTTAGACCTCTGCTTCCTGAACACTGTTTCTGTACTGCATTGTATATCCTGTTACTGACCCAGCCTGCCTGACCTTCCCTCTGATTACCCTCTGTACTGGGCTGCTCTCTTGTTGATGACTCAGACTGAATGACTATCCTTTGGTATCTCTGCGGCTACCTGCTGACCACCGCCTGCTGCTGCCTTCTGGACCTGCACTGCTACCCTGAGGATCTGCTGGCAAGAGTTCCTAGTTTATGGTTCTGCTGCGATATGTGGTGCGCTCTGTGTCTGGCGCTTCACAACTCGTACCAATCTGCCAAGCAGTGCCGCCTGTCTATCCCCACCACTGTGGGGTTGGAGTTGGTGCAGCCCGGGGGGGTGCTGGATACTCAGCGCCATATTCACCATTTTGATTAGTGTGTCTAGTGCTGGTTCTCACTATTGGCTCAGAAATGCATTTACTATCCTAACAGCAGGAAGAACATACATTTCTGCAAGCCTGCTTTCAGGTGAATGAGATGGTATCAGAAATTTCTGTTGTGTGTGAACGTATCCTTCACTAGAGACATTTTCCACTAATAACTGAGTTTTTCCATTTATCTGGAGACATTATATTGTACTGAAACCCAATAGATCCAATTACAATGTAAACAGTTCTGCCAGAGTACCTTATTGTTACAAGTACTTGCCATAGTGATGCGACTACTTATTTCATTATTTGCAGCACTCAGCAAGAATATCCCTATGTTAGTACTTGTTGTCTATGGTTGTCTACTAAGTGGGACACTAAAAACTACAAAGACAATTCAGTTTGACCATCAAGGTTTACATTAAGCTTCCTTTTAAATGACAATGTACATTATCTCATAGAGCTCTAATCTAACATTACATATCACCACATTGGGGCACCTACCCTGGAGTCCGTACCTTGTATTTCAGAGTAAGAAATGAAGACATTAAACAGACACAAGAAGTGGATAGATCATTTAACTTCCAGAATGTTCCAAAGTTGTTGTAATGTAATTTTGTAATTATATATGATACAGTATAGTTGCTAAGGTTGTAATTGGTGTAATGAATGTGATTTTTCATTTCAGATATAATTACTACATTGCTAATTGGTTTACATTTGACCAAACAAATGGACTTTTAGCTATTTAACTGGTATAAAAAGGGCAAAACCATATAACTACACAAGACTCAGAAGTAAAATAATCAGTGCAACTTTATTATATCAATATAGGTTAAAATAAAATCATAAGGCTGAGTGAGGGGGTCACAGAATGAAGAAATGTAGCCGTATATTGCTGGAAATGTCAATATGGTAAAACATGATAAAGTAATGTATGTTCCCGCTGGGATCAGACAATTGAGAAGATATATCACTAATCATACATACTGTATATGGTATAGTACTGTGAGCTCAACATAGAAAGTAACACATTGCAACACAATTAGCACCAATGGGTCTGGTATAGTACATATTGGTCTGTGTGTGTGTGTGTGTGTGTGTGTGTGTGTGTGTATATATATATATATATATATATAGAGAGAGAGAGAGCGTATATTATATATTGTGTTACTCTCTATTTTGGGTTCATATTAGTTGCTGAATATTAGTAATATTAGTATTCTATATATATATGTGGTTTATAATATATTTTCTCATTTGTCTGACCCAGCGGTTAGATACATTACTTTATCGTATTGTAGCACTTTCTTATTTAACATATATTATCATATATTCATATAATAAAGTTGCAACTTTTTTGTTGTAAATTTTGCTGCATTTTTTGGATCCAAAGTCAGGAGTGGATTGAGCAGAAGGGAGAAGTAGAATCTGCAATAAAAAAAAACCAAAAAAAAAAAACCACAAAGCTGTATTTCTGCAATGTGGCGCCATCTTGTAGAAAAGCAGGTTTTTTTTTATTCTTGCATATTTTGATGCAGTTTTTTGAGCCAAAGTCAAGAGAAGCTGGAAAAGGAATGGGAAATATAAAGTAAGCTCTTATACTTCTTCCTTCTGTTAAATACAATCCTGGCTTTGAAAAAAAAAATGCTGCAAAATCTTCCTAAGGGAAGCTCTAGTTGAACTGGCTGGATTTTTTACACTAATATGTTCTCATGCCTCTCACATACATTGCCTGATCATCTACTATCTATGTTAAAAGGAAACCTGTACATTAATTTTCTCAGCTCCTGCTTCATCAAGTTAGGTCAGATTTGGTCTATGCTCGTGCTTTGAAGCCTTATGTCTTACATATACAGCTTTAATCTAAGCGGATTGTTTACAATGTATGGAGCCTACATGATAATAGTACAGAGAAGTGCATCAATAGCTAGTAAACACCACGTACACAATGAGACTCTTATAACTGCATGGGATGTTTTCTGTTACGGAAAAATAAACTATTTTAAATAACTTCCAAATGTATGTGCCATGTACAGTACAACAAAGAAATGACTACAAAGTGCCTGCAATTATATTCTGCGCAGTATGTATAAGCAGAGACTTGTAGACCATAGTTACAGACTCCTTGGGTAATTTACTGATTTCAAAGGGGTCGTCTCGAGCTTACAACTTATCACCTATCCACAGGAGAAATGATAAGTGTTTGATCCTTGAGGCCTAACTGATGAGACTTCCAATGATCACAAGAACAGAGGGTTCCTTCTGAATGTAGCAGTCACATTCATCTCTATGGACCTGACAAAGTAAAGTCAAGTACACAGTTATACAATAAATGGAGTGACATAAAACATGTACAACTCTCGGTCCATTCAAAACCACAGCGTGTTACATTACCTGCAAAGTGGTTGGAATTCTGTCTAATCCCATCCACGCATTACAGAAAAAATCTGCAGCAGAAATTTTGTAAATCGCAGCATGTTATTTATATCTACGGAAATGCTGGCGTTTTCTGTATATGTATAATGGGGACAAAAAGTCCGTAGAGGAAAACTACTCAAAACCACAATGTGTTTCCGTCACGGTCTTTTCCGTAGCACTTATTCTCTGTGGTTCACTATATGAGGTCCTAGGCCGAGTTCACACTGAGTTTTTGGTCAGGAATTTAGTCAGGAATCCACCTCAAAATCAGTCACCAAAAAGGCCTCCCAATAGAGTACTATTGGTAGGATTTTTTTGGAGGCTGATTTTGAGGGTAAGTTCAAATGGGGATTTTTGAGCTATATCCCGTTCAAAATCCTGACCCAAAACACGGCTCCCATTGAAATCAATGGGAGCCGCTCAGGTCTTTTTTCTGGGAGCCGTTTTTTTCTGGAAAAGATGCTCATTCTTCAGGCTGTTTTGTTTCGCGATTCGTCCTGAAGACACTCCCCCCTCCGGACTAGACACATTCATTGGGCCTAATCCGGAGCGGAGTGTGCAGCTGGATGCCGGTGCAGTGCACTGGCTTTCAGTTGCAGATACCCGCCTCAGGTTCCGAACCAAGAAACCCCGTATGAACTTACCCTGAGGCGGATACCTGACCAAAAAACTCTGTAAACTTAGCCTTAAAATGGAAAGATATACAGATTTTTTTTTTCTGCAAGTTTCTACAAGACAGCTCATTTTTCAGGGCCATGCTGAACATCCCACAGACTGAAAGCTCTTTACTGTTATCATTCATATCTACATTTAGTGTTCCCTTATTGTTATTCCACCCCACCCCAGAATACTTAAGAGCAAATCTGTCAACCTTTATCTGCGCCTAGTCACCCAACATTACTCTGAAGATCATAGATCCTTTCCTGACTGAAGTTTCTCATTATATGTCGAAGTGCCTGCTGTCAAGAAATTTCTGGGGCCGCTTAGGAAAGATGGCTGACGCCTTAAAAGTAAATGTTAAGGTATAATAACCAAACAAAAACAATAGAGAAATGAATATGTTTTATTAAGCATTTTAATTTGTAAACGCAAAATACGGTGATGCATTCCCTTTAATATACACATGCAGCAGTTCATGACTCTAAAGTAATATATACAACAAATAGAGATGAGCGAACAGTAAAATGTTCGAGGTTCGATATTCGTTTCGAGTAGCCCCTCAATATTCGACTACTTGAATCGAATATCGAACCCTATTATAGTCTATGGGGGGAAAATGCTCGTTTCAGGTGTAGGTAATGTTCGATCAAATTATACTTACCAAGTCCACGAGTGAGGGTCGGGCTGGATCCTCCGAGAAGTCTTCTCCGTGCAGCGTCCCCGCACTACAAGCGGACATGCGCAGTTGGCTCTGCCCAGGCCCGATGCCTGGCAGAGTGAATTCAGAGCTAGAAGACACTGCGGGGAAGCTGCACGGAGAAGACTTCTAAAGGTAGGAGAAGAACCAGTGTTGATTGGCCAACTGTATAGCATTCAGCCAATCAATGCTGGTTCTGCATCAAACTTTTACATTTGAATAGTGAGTGGTACTCGATCGAGTACGAGCATTTGGAATACCGTAGTATTTGATCGAATACCTACTCGATCGAGTACTACTCGCTCATCTCTAATAAAAAAATTTAGTATATAATAAGACAATGGGGTTATTTTCCTGAACTATCAGGCCCATGAAGTGACATTTCAAATACATTTACTATATACATATGTATTTTGCAGGCAAAATTTCAAGGTGGAAGAATACAACCTGGATTGTGGACGCCTCTTAGCAGCTGTAGATGGAGAGTATTTTCCAGGAATTCTCTGGATATAATGGAACCCTAGTAAAGCCATATTACTGGCTTTATCAAAACCACAATTGTGTGAAATGTCCCTATCATATTAGAACAGGAGAAGATGGCAGGGTTACTTATGGAGAGTTCTATGAGGCATTTGGCTTTCCATACGGACCGACAATGCCTGAAAATAAACAGATGATATTTTATGAAATAAAAGCTTTCAATGGATCAATCATACAGAAAGGTCAGGTCACAAACTGCACTCTTTTTAACCTTCACGCAGAGTCCATGCTGTTTGAGAATCAGGGATATCTGGACTCCTTTATCTACCAGCATAACCCAGTTGGCTACTTAACTCTTTACACTAACTTTACTCCTTGCAATGAGCACGGACATTGTTGCATCAGTAAAATACACGATTTCTTAATGAAGTATCCTGAGATGCGCCTCGATATCTATTTCTCGCAGTTGTACCATGTTGCAGAAGAGTTTCCTGCTTCTTTTTGGAACAAAGAAGCATTAAAGAGCCTTGCTGGTCACTGGCCAAGAGTAACGCTGAATCCATTGAGCAATGGAGTTTGGAAGACTGTTCTTAATGCTTTTGTGAAAGAAGTTCCAGAGAGCACTTTATATCAACCAATTCTGCCCGCGAGAGTTTCTGCCGACAGTTACAATGCACACATGATTCATTTTATCACTGGGATCAAGCCTTATTTTATTGACCCTCCTCCAGTTTCTCAACCTCAAGAAACAAAACGTTCTCTAGAGAATCAACGAGATAAGATTCCTACAGTTATCCCTCAACCCCATAATGGCTTCTTTCTGTACTATCCTCCATTGTTTCCACGCTTGCCCTTTATGCCTGGTTTACAGGGCTCAAAAGAAGTTTCTTCCAAACCCATACAAGTTGTCCGACATCTAAACATGCCTGGCGACATGAGTGAAGAATTGAGTTCAAGAAATATTGTGCCAAATACAAAAAAAATTAATGAGGTTCTAATAACTGAGCAAGTGGTAACAGAAAAGGATAAAGAAGCCAAAAGAGAAAGAAGGAAAAGGAAAACCAAGTCTGTGAAAAAATCCAAGCACTAAGAATTGTATTAAGGCAAAGGCCATAGAAGAGATATTATGTAGTGTACGACTGAGTAGCACGCAGCAGAAATGTATTTTGCTATATAAAGTTTTTTGTAGGCCTTAAAATATTATGGCTAAGGTCACACATAGCTGAAACAAAGATTTTGTTGTTGCAGATTTTGGTGCGGTTTTTTTTTTAGCCAAAGTCAGGAGTGGATTAAACAGAAAGGAAATATCTAAGACCTTCTTTTATATTTTCCATTACTTTTCAAGCCACTCCTGACTTAGGTTTAAAAAACACAGCAAAATGTGCAACAAACAAATACTGCATCTCCGTAACATGGGAACGTGGCCTCACAAGGCTTAGCATTTCCATGTTCAGGCTATTGCAAGAGGTGAGCTTTCTGTGAAAGTGTCTTCCTACAGATGCCAGATGCAATGTTGCAATGTTAGTGAAGGACAATTTCGTTAGCTAAATGAATGGCTATGTACTGTCCCCAAATACAGCTCCGGTGTATCTAAAATATAAAAGAAAACAATTTTACAAATAGAAATAAAACTATTCTACCATTTATGTCTATAATAGAGATGAGCGAACAGTGTTCTATCGAACACATGTTCGATCGGATATCAGGGTGTTCGCCATGTTCGAATCGAATCGAACACCGCGTGGTAAAGTGCGCCAAAATTCGATTCCCCTCCCACCTTCCCTGGCGCCTTTTTTGCACCAATAACAGCGCAGGGGAGGTGGGACAGGAACTACGACACCGGGGGCATTGAAAAAAATTGGAAAAAGTCATTGGCTGCCGAAATCAGGTGACCTCCATTTTAGACGAATAGTGGATTTCAAATCCGGGTCATATGAGAATGTGAACTTTGTGACTATGAGACAGGGATAGCTGTACAGGCAGGGATAGCTAGGGATAACCTTTATTTAGGGGGGAATGTTATTAAAAATAACTTTTTGGGGCTCTATCGGGTGTGTAATTGTGATTTTTGTGAGATAAACTTTTTCCCATAGGGATGCATTGGCCAGCGCTGATTGGCCAGAGTACGGAACTCGACCAATCAGCGCTGGCTCTGCTGGAGGAGGCGGAGTCTAAGATCGCTCCACACCAGTCTCCATTCAGGTCCGACCTTAGACTCCGCCTCCTCCAGCAGAGCCAGCGCTGATTGGCCGAATTCCGTACTCTGGCCAATCAGCACTGGCAAATGCATTGTATTGGCGTGATGAAGCAGTGCTGAATGTGTGTGCTTAGCACACACATTCAGCTCTACTTCATCGGGCTAATAGAATGCATTGGCCAATCAGCGCTGGCCAATGCATTCTATTAGCTTGATGAAGCAGAGTGTGCACAAGGGTTCAAGCGCACCCTCGGCTCTGATGTAGCAGAGCCGAGGCTGCACAAGGGTTCAAGCGCACCCTCGGCTCTGATGTAGCAGAGCCGAGGCTGCACAAGGGTTCAAGCGCACCCTCGGCTCTGATGTAGCAGAGCCGAGGCTGCACAAGGGTTCAAGCGCACCCTCGGCTCTGATGTAGCAGAGCCGAGGCTGCACAAGGGTTCAAGCGCACCCTCGGCTCTGATGTAGCAGAGCCGAGGGTGCACAAGGGTTCAAGTGCACCCTCAGCTCTGCTACATCAGAGCCGAGGGTGCGCTTGAACCCTTGTGCAGCCTCGGCTCTGCTACATCAGAGCCGAGGGTGCGCTTGAACCCTTGTGCAGCCTCGGCTCTGCTACATCAGAGCCGAGGGTGCGCTTGAACCCTTGTGCACACTCTACTTCATCAAGCTAATAGAATGCATTGGCCAGCGCTGATTGGCCAATGTATTCTATTAGCCCGATGAAGTAGAGCTGAATGTGTGTGCTAAGCACACACATTCAGCACTGCTTCATCACGCCAATACAATGCATTAGCCAGTGCTGATTGGCCAGAGTACGGAATTCGGCCAATCAGCGCTGGCTCTGCTGGAGGAGGCGGAGTCTAAGATCGCTCCACACCAGTCTCCATTCAGGTCCGACCTTAGACTCCGCCTCCTCCAGCAGAGCCAGCGCTGATTGGTCGAGTTCCGTACTCTGGCCAATCAGCGCTGGCCAATGCATTCTATTAGCCCGATGAAGTAGAGCTGAATGTGTGTGCTAAGCACACACATTCAGCACTGCTTCATCACGCCAATACAATGCATTAGCCAGTGCTGATTGGCCAGAGTACGGAATTCGGCCAATCAGCGCTGGCTCTGCTGGAGGAGGCGGAGTCTAAGGTCGGACCTGAATGGAGACTGGTGTGGAGCGATCTTAGACTCCGCCTCCTCCAGAAGAGCCAGCGCTGATTGGCCGAATTCCGTACTCTGGCCAATCAGCACTGGCTAATGCATTGTATTGGCGTGATGAAGCAGTGCTGAATGTGTGTGCTTAGCACACACATTCAGCTCTACTTCATCGGGCTAATAGAATGCATTGGCCAATCAGCGCTGGCCAATGCATTCTATTAGCGTGAACTGAGTTTGCACAGGGGTTCTAGTGCACCCTCGGCTCTGCTACATCAGATTGCTACATCTGATGTAGCAGTGCCGAGTGTGCATCAGATGTGTAGTTGAGCAAAACTGACTCAGCACTGCTAAGTCTCTGCATTCGCATAGGAATGCATTGGCCAGCCTTCGGCCAATCAGCGCTGGCTCTGCCGGAGGAGGCGGAGTCTAAGGTCGGACCTGAATGGAGACTGGTGTGGAGCGATCTTAGACTCCGCCTCCTCCAGCAGAGCCAGCGCTGATTGGTCGAGTTCCGTACTCTGGCCAATCAGCACTGGCCAATGCATTTCTATGGGGAAAAGTTAGCTTGCGAAAATCGCAAACTGACAGGGATTTCCATGAAATAAAGTGACTTTTATGCCCCCAGACATGCTTCCCCTGCTGTCCCAGTGTCATTCCAGGGTGTTGGTATCATTTCCTGGGGTGTCATAGTGGACTTGGTGACCCTCCAGACACGAATTTGGGTTTCCCCCTTAACGAGTTTATGTTCCCCATAGACTATAATGGGGTTCGAAACCCATTCGAACACTCGAACAGTGAGCGGCTGTTCGAATCGAATTTCGAACCTCGAACATTTTAGTGTTCGCTCATCTCTAGTCTATAACTTAAATCTACCCTGTGTGTTGCTACGGTTACAGACTACATGTAGTCTGATCCTGCTGTCATATTCTCATATTCCCTTGCAATATATATATATAGAGAGAGAGAGTTAAATTATCAGAAAGTAGCTAGATGGAAGGATGATAACTTTAGGATCAGAATGCGCAATATACGTTATAATGTGCAGACAGAGACTAGAGATGAGTGAACACTGTTCGGAACAGCCGTTCCAAACAGCACGCTCCCAGCACGCTCCCATAGAAATGAATGGAAGCGGCCGGCAAGCGGGGGGTTAAGCGGCCGGCCGCCAGCAAAGTCTGCGTGCCAGGTGCTTCCATTCATTTCTATGGGAGCGTGCTGTTCGGATCGGCTGATCCGAACAGTGTTCGCTCATCTCTATTAGAGACCATTAAATATGCATAGAAACTGAAGAGAAAGAATCATACGAGAATTTTAATAAACATAAACTTCATTAAAACAGGAAACCAAACTAGATGCAAAAGTGCAGATTATAGTTAGAAGGATCTATATTAGTGGCATAATGAGAAAAGGTGGACTTTCCCTTTAAGTGTATACACCTACATTAATTACTGGGTCCTAGAGCAGAAGTTTCACAAGGTAACCGTTGTACAATAAAATATATTCTAGTACTTTTTATAGTACTTCTCAATATACGAAGACACCTAAAAAACTGATCCTTCCAATACACCAACAGAACAAAAGGGAGTTTCTAGGATTTTTTTATGGTCTTTTTTTATTGTAATGAATATGGAATCATTGGGGGCCACTTGGTCCTTGCATGCCACTAAGCTGTTTGGGTCTGCTGCCAGGCCCATTACCATATATATGGAGCCAGATGCAGAGCCACACTATTACAGATCACTACCCATGCACAGCCACTACAATGTGTGCAGCAATCTCCTTCCAGCTCCGTACACTGTATAGTACTGCTAGCAGCAATTAACAGCTGATTCTTTTGGGAACCGGGACCACCAATCAGATATTGAAGGCATATCCTACATCCTACAGATAGGCCATAAAACTATCCCAGAAAACATCTTTACCAGGTCAAATTTCTTTGGTGTTTTTCTGTATGATATTGACATGCATAGTTATATAATGTTGTTAATTTACATCCCTATATATGGATTTTTACAATTTACAAGTCTTCTGATACATATGGTGGTAAGTCGGTGTAAAGTATCTCAATACTCTATGGCTCTAGTAGACTCGTGATACATGAGTTTTTGTCTTGTGATTTTAATTCAGATTTAACTGTGCAGTGACTTGTGTCTTGGATGAGTCTGTCCTGTAACCAAGTCATTATATGTAATATACGTCAGTATTCCTCTGTAACAAAAGTACCAACAAATCACCAGAAAGAAAACTGAAAAGTGCAGAGCCTTTTTTTTTTTTTGTGCTTATATTAAACTGTATAGTGACTTGTGTCCTAGATGTGACTATATCTAATATGTCAACTTTCTTCTATAACAAAAATACAGAAATATTACTGACAAGTGCAGTCCCTATTATATGGACTACCTGGATTTTATCAGGCAGTTGAAATCCTAGATAAAGCGGTCCCTTATATTCCTGGTGGCTTGGGGTGGTTCAGGGATTAAAGGGGTTTTCTAGGAGCTACATATCGATGGTCAACATTTGAACATTGAAGGGCCAACCCCAGAGACCCAAACAAATCAGCTGCTGCTTTCTCTTCACAGACCAATGATGTCATGTTCATTCATCATGTGGCCATTTTGCAGCTCAGATGTATTCAAGTGAGTGAGTCTGAGACGCAATGCCAAGCACATCTATACAATATATAATTGCATATATAAAAACTGCTATTTTGGGTACAGAATTGGGCACAGCAATCCATATGTGAGTGTAATCTTGCTATAAACAGTCTATAAAGAAAAAGAACTGTATTTGCAAAATGTTCACTTTGAATAAACTAGCAAAGGTCTGAATCACTTGACCATCAGCCCCCTGACAGAGAGGAAGGAAGTGGGTGGAGCCTGGCAGGAGAGAAGGAAGAGGGGACTGCATTGTTATGGTCTGGGGATCTCTGACTATATACTGGCCCGACTGATAACTTCTCAGTCAGGTTAACAAAAAAAAAAAAAAACATACAAAAAGCATCATGCTGCTACTACTACTACTGCGCATGCACCCGCGCCATTTATTATCAATGACAGTTCGCGAGCGCCGGAGTAAGACGGGACTGAGGACATCGCTGGAAGAGAAGGTGTGGCTGAAGATGATGACGGATCCTGAATGCCCGCCCACCGTGCACGATAGATAAGATTAACATATTATTTTTTAGTGTTTTATTTTAAAACGGGTGGGGGGTAGTTTAATATAACTTTAGCGGTGCCTGAATAGCCTTTTTTGAAGGCTATTCACGCATATGTGGGGCTCTATCAGCATAATTTTGCTGATAGAGTCCCTTTAACCCTTTCCCGACATCCGCCGTAATAGTACGGTGCTGCTGGGAAGGACTTCCCACAAACCGCCATAGTATACTGTGTGCGCACCATGCGCTGCGGGTCCGATCGGGTCCGATCGTGAGTGTTAACCCGTGAGATGCCGGCGGTCAAACATGACCGCCGGCATCTCAGGGGTTTCGGTATCTTCGTGGACCAATCGGCACCCCTGTGACGGTTTCGGGGGTGCCGATTTTCGTAGGGGGCAGCCCGGGGTCTGATCAGTGACCCCAGTTCTGCCCGATCACTTGCCCTACCATGTACCTGGTTGATCCTGCCAGGAATGGAAGCTGTCATCCCAGGCATCCGTAACACGTGTATTGCAGCTACATTTGGTGAAGCAGTGATCAGCAGATCACTGCTTCAATCCCCCATGGGGACAGAAAAAAAAAGTTTAAAAAAGTAAAGATTAAAAAGTTTAAAATAAATTAGAAATAAATAAAGCCCCAAAAATCCCTTTTTACCATATAAAATGTTTTACTATGTAAAATAAAGAAAAATAGCAAAAAACATTACATATTTGGTATCACCGCATCCGTAATAGCCCAAACAATAAAATTAAAACATTATTTAACCTGAACGGAAACGTCATTAAAAAAAAACATAGAAAACCACGCAAAATAATGATTATTCACCACCTTTCCCTTACAAAATGTTCAATAAAAGTAATCAAATGGTCAGATGAAAACCAAAATGGTACCAATAAAAAGCAGAGGTGTTCCCGCAAAAAATAAGCCCTCAACCAGCTCTGTCTACCGAAAAATAAAAAAGTTATGTCTTTCAGAAGATGGCGATGCAAAAATAATAGATTTTTTCCCTAAATTGAATTTTATTCTGCACAAATAGCAACGCATTAAAAAATCATATAAATGAGATATTGCCGTAACCGTACCGACTCGCAGAATAAAAGTATCATGTTACTTATGCTGTACGCTGCACGGGAAAAAAAAAATGCTAAAAGCAATGCCAGAATTGATGTTTTCTTTTACATCTAATACCACAAACGCCAAGCCCTCATATGGCCACATTGCCAGAAAATAAATAAAAATCTAGCTTGTACAATGTGAAGACAAAAACCCCAAAAGTCATTAGGACATACCTGAGTGCAACTAGAAGGAAATGTGTAAGCGGTGCGAGCGTTTTCAGGGGACACCCCATATTTAGAGCTTATGAGAGAGAAGACACCAGCGCTGATCCCCCAGAATTCCCCTCTTTACCGTCCGTGTCATAGGAGCTAGTGGGAAAATAGAATGGGATTTGCTGTACCCAATTTACTCCACACAGCTTACATATTCACTTCGGGGTTACTAATGCTCACTACATCACTTGCTAAATTCTTTGAGGGGTGCGGTTTTCAAAATGGTGTCACTTTCTAGAGGTTTCCACTGTTTTGACTCCTCAAGGGCTTTGTAAATGCGACATGGTTCCTGAAACTGATCACAGCCAGATCTGCCCTCTAAAAGCTCCTTGGCGCGCCTTCCCTCCTGCGTCTCGCTGTGCGTCCATATATTAGTTTACACCCACAAGTGGGGTACTATGGTAGTCGGGAGAACTTGCCTAACAAATTGTGGGATGCGTTTTCTCCTTTAACCCCTTGTGAATGTGCAAATTCTAGGACTAAACGAAAATATTAGTAAAATAAAATCAAATTTGAAAATTTCACCTCCATTTTGTCTTAATTCCTGTTTAGCACTTATAGGGTTGAAATACTAGGTATGTGTTGTTTTGGCTTATTTAAGGAGTGCAGTTTTGAAAATGGGGTGATTTATGGGGGAGTTTTAATACAAGGGTCTTTCAAAACCCCTTCATAACTGGATTAGTCCCTTAAAAAATGGGTTTTGGAAATTTCTTGAAAATTTTGAATATTGTTTTTTTACTTGAAAACCTTATAATGTCCGTAAAAAAAAAAAGGGTCGCTAAAGTTTGATGCCAACATAAAGCAGAGATCTGGGACATGAGATTTATGATATAATTTTGGCAGTCTGACTATCTGTATGCAATGCACATCATTTCAATCTGTATAAAATGCATATTTTTCAAAATTTCCACCAAATTTCCTATTTTTTCATAATTAAGCACAAAAAACATATCAACCAAAATTTACAACTAACATGAAGTACAATGTGTTACAAGAAAACAATCTCACAATCACTTTGGTAAGTTAAAGCATTCCAAGGTTATTGCCACATAAAGTGACACATGTCCGTTTTGAAAAATCAAGCTTGGTCAGGAAGTCAAAAAGTGCCATCGGCGGGAAGGGGTTATGGAGGCCTGTGCTTCATCATAAATATGATTCTTAGCTGTAGTAACCATTATCAAGACTGTCATATAATACGCCAATCTTGATAAAATGGCCCCATTATTCATTTGCTGTTGCAGTGTGATGGGTTCTTCCTGATTCTTTACTTTTTCTGCTATTCTGTTGTACTTGGGATCTATCCTGACCCAGTATAAACCAAGCTTTAGTGGTCATACAGATGACCACACATTTGACTCTAGAATATTTTGGTATACAGAGGAGTTCATGGTCAGTTCAATGTCTGCAAGGTGCCCAGGTCATGTATCTATAAACCAATCCTAAATCATCATTCCTTCACCACCGTACTTGACAGTTGTTATCGGGTGTTTGTCCTTAAATGCTCTGTTTGGTTTCAACGAAATGTGGCGCTGTGCATTATGGTCAAACATCTCAATTCAGATGTGATCTGTCCAAAGGACATTGTTCTAGAAACATACCTCCCAACTTTTGAAGAACCGAAAGAGGGACAAAGTGCTGCAAATTTTGCCCCACCCACTTTTATGTTGACTCCGCCCATTCACATTAATTTTTCATGTACCCCAACACAGTATAATTCTCCTACAGTCACCCGTAAATTATATGTCCCCCCTCCATCTCTCCCCCAGTTTCATGTCCCCCTCCATCTCTGCCCCCCATCTCTGCCCCCAGATTCATGTCCCCCATCTCTGCCCACAGTTTCAAATCCCCCCATCTCTACCCCCAGAATCATGTCCCCCCGTCTCTGCCCCCAGATTCATGTCCCCCATCTCTGCCCCCAGATTCATGTCCCCCATCTCTGCCCAAAGTTTCATGTCCCCCTATCTCTGCCCCCAGAATCACGTCCCCGCATCTCTTCCCCCAGAATCATGTCCCGCCATCTCTGCACAGTTTCATGCCGTTCTCTCCCCCCCCTCCTTCATCTGCCCCCAGTTTCATGGGCCCCCTTCATAATTTTCTACCTCAATGTTTAATATAAAAAAACCCACTGATACTCAACTTCCAATGCTCCCCCACAGCTCTCTCCGCAGTTTCACTAACAGAGTTGTAGGCGCGATGTGACATCATCACATCGCGCTTACACATCCACTAGCCGGAGCGCAGCGGCAAAGCAAGGCGCTGAGCTGTGACAGCTCCTTGCTTTAGTCCTCCGGATGCAGATCTGAGTTGAAATCGGGACATAAATCCCGCTGACTGGGACGGTTGGGAGGTATGCAGAAATCTTGTGGTTTGTTCATATGTATCTTTGCAAACTTAAGCTGTGCTGCCATGTTCTTTTTAGAAAGAAGAAAATTTCTTGTGGAAACCCCTCCAACAAATCATACTTGTTCAGTCTTTTTTTAATTGTACTGTTATGAACATTTGACATAATAACTAAGGCCTGTACAGTTTTAATGTCATTGCTGATATCTGTTCTCCTTGACATGGTATTAACACCCATCTGAATGCTCCAGAACAGCAAACTGCCAAAACATTTAAAGAGATGTTCTTTTATTAAGGCATCATAAAGTACATACACTATAGTAGCATAGTAAATAACAAAGTAGTATGCAAAGAAATGCATCAATAGGCTTACAATAAATCCATTCCCTCTGCACAGCTTGTCAACTAACATATTCAAACACTCCTCTCCTCCCATATTTGCCCAATGTACCCACCCAGTGGTATTCTCCCCAAAGTGGACAATCTGTTTTGTAAAAAATCTATGTTTGCTAGACCTCGAAGATCTAGCCATTTTCCCCACCGTTTTTCAAATTAATGCAAATTAATGTTTTTTTTTATTATGCCCTGATAGAATTAAAAGAGGATGTACTTTGTTTTTCTCATGACTGGAGCTGCATCATCTCGAACAGTGTTCCCTCCTGCAGTTCAATATGCCATATATACTAATTGTGTCTTCTTACATTATAGTGAAGCCTTTGACCCCCGCCGTACCAGGCTACAACTGATTGTATGACACAAGTTTGAGGTAAAGGACGTAAATGGGGAAAATTCTAGTATTAGCATGAAATTAAGTATGATATTACTACTTGTCAACATGAAGTGTATTATCAGAAAACATGCTATACACCATTTGCGAACCTCTACATGTCATAAAAGTGAGACGTATCTATGATGTGAATACACAACATTTCCAGCAGATGGCAGTCATGATTCAAGAAAGAAACTAGAACCTTTGTTCTTTCTACCAAGTAGAAAGAAAATACAATTTTGAACACAGTTTTGGTTCAGCCCATTGAACTGTTCATTGTTTCATGCAGTTTAAGAGAGACTACTGAGAGCCATACAGTTTGGAAAGCCATGCCTTAAGGACTTCAACTTTGTTCTTCAGCCCATTAAAAGTGACTTATCCTAGTGAAGAGGACATTGTAAGGATGATTACATGTAAGGGCATTTCCATAAAGCTCATAGTCCTTTTATTCCTTCTTCAACTTCTTGAACAAAATTCCTGTGCAGAAACAGAGCCAGATGAAGGAAAAACACCGGATGGATCTTCTACTTTAGCATTTGTTTTTGACGTCACGGGATCCATGTATGATGACTTAGTACAAGTCATAGAAGGAGCATCAAAGATTTTAGAGACTTCTTTAAGCAGACCGAAAAAGCCTTTGTACAATTTTGCACTAGTGCCATTCCATGATCCAGGTAAGACGTCCTTGTTGTTTTGTGCAGTGTTCTGAGACTGGTGTACGTTACACATCTAACAAGAATACAGAAAGAGTAGATGGTCTCAGTAACTTCTGTGTTTTAACATTTTTTTGTCAATCACTAGGTAGTTTTCGAATGAAAAATGACTTTGACTACTTTGTGCATCACTTTTTAAGACTTTGTTAAGGGAAAACTTGGAGGCTTTCATGGCTTAACACATGACTTGTGTATATTTATAGGATTTGTCTATGTGGATCAGATATTATCAGTAACACTGCCCTATGAGCATGTCTTACTTTACTACCACTAGGGTATGCATTGAATTCACAGATTGAATCACGCTGAATGGTCTACACATCTGGACAGCTGCCAATACTACATCAGTTCACCTTTATATTTTCCTCATAATGAACCGTTTTATTATAAATTTGTTTTTGTATGAGAATTATGTGTTTTAGGCTGGTCTTACACAACCGTAATGCTTTTACAGTCCGCATGTTGCCGATCAGCAACACTAGTTGCTGATCGGCAACATGGACTCCGCAGATGCCCGTAAACTGCCGCACTGGCCCATAGCGTTCTATGGGCGAGTCTGTGCAGTGCTGTGAATTGCGGCCATTACGGACATGTTCTAAAAAGTGTGGATCTCGGTTGCGGCCCGGCACACCACGGATAAAATATCCGGTGGTGTAAGAGGCCGCATTGAGTATAATGTGTCCGCAAATGGTCCGCAATTGAAAACCCTCAAAACGTTTCAAACTTGTACCGAGCTTTCTGTCAATTCCAAGGAGGGTTGTCCTCATGAAACATGTTAATGCTAATAAACCATTGGTTATCTATTTTGGGATGACCTTTATTTTGTTACCATCACAGCGCCTATTTGCATTACAGTTTTCTATAGTGTTTTTTCCTTTTCTTACCTGATACAATTATCTGGTTGGTGATCATGACTTAGCCTGGTATGATCAAGGCAGCTGTGAAAATTTCAGGATTTGTCTCATACAGACTTCTAAAGAAGTTCTACCTTTTCTCCCAAAGATGAGCACACTTGACACCACTATTATAGCAATTATGTCATAGAAGGTATCATTGAAGGTATCCCAATACCCACCCTCCCTTATACGTTGGCCACTAGCCGCAACAACAGCCTCGACTGTATCTGTAAGGGGCCATTCACTCATCCAAAGATGAAGAGGAATTTGAGGAGGACATCCACCTCAGACTCTTATTCATTTTCCACCTCTGTGCAGTATAAAGCCAAAGTAGAGCTTCAGTTTTCCGCTGCGGCTTTCTCTCGCTGGTTAGGCTCAATGAGTGGAATCGGCATGGTGCCTCATGCTATGGAATCTGCAGAAACATTGAGAAGGTTATTTTTACAGCAACTTATTTGAAAACAATAAAAAGCAGAATCAGGATGTGTCTGCAGATGATTTGGGGCTGGAATCTTTCTCAATATCAGCTCCAAATTCTTACGCTTGAACATTTCCTATCTCCTATAGAGTAGCTACAAAAACTTCCGTCCCTTCTCCATCCAGATGCTACAACCAACAGCCCAATATCCAAGGAACCCCTGTTGTAAACATCTATGTTGATCTCAAAGGTAGAACGCACATCAGTTGCACATTTATAGTGTATATACAGCAGATATGCCATAAATGTCTCAGTTGAGAATACCCCTTTAGTCTAAGACCCGACGTTGCAGAAACGCAGCTCTTGTGTTGTAGATTCTGTTGCGTTATTTTAGCCAAAGCCAAGAATTTGGTTCAAATGGAATGGGAAATATATAAAAAGTACTTAGAATTCTACCTTTTGCGCAATCCACTCCTAGCTTTGGTTAAAAAAAATGCTACAAAATCTGCAACAAAAAATCTACATTTCCGCAACATGGGGCCTTCGCCTTAGTCAAGTTTGTAATACACGTCTTGAATACAGGTCTGTACTGGTTTGAGGGTTAGTGCTGATTATGGCAGGATCCAAGTTTAGCCTTCTAATCTCAAGTGAACTTGTTAAAAGATATTTGTTTTGCTATTGAATGTGATATTGTATCTAATGCAAGTACTACATGAATTACAATGAATACTGGGTAGGTATGGAAACAATGCTACAAAAGTAAGACTGCTTTCAAAAATAAAAGTGTTAATAGTTTAATTTTGTCAATAATAAAATGTAAAATGTAAATCAAATCAATATTTGAAGTTATTGCCCTTTGTTTTTAAAACAATCAATTCTTCTTGGTTTTACTTGCAGACAGTTTGTGAAGGAGCTCAGCAGGGAGGTTGTTCCAAACATCTTGGAAAACTAAGCACAGATCTTCTGTTAAGGCTGGCTCAAATCCTTATAACACTTCATATAATCCCAGACAGACTCATTCATTCTCTTAATTTTGTTAATTCACAAAAATAAACTATTTACACTATTTACGTACAGTATTTTTGAAAGCATTTTTACTCTGCAGCATTTTTTTCCAATTAAAACTTTTTTAACGGTATGGTTTGCGATTGTGTCGTTGAGGCAGGTAGACTGCAATTGAAGCGCCGGTGTTATGCAGTGCACTGCATAATTCCGGCGCCTCTATTTTAGGCTACGCAGCGTAGGCTGCAATAGAAGTGAAACACTGACAGGCCGGGGAGCCAGCGCAAGGTTTCCGGCTGTCATAGCAACCTGACGCCGGCCCTAGAGACTCCTCCGGGTGCCGGCGTGGAGCGGGGACATGGCTGTGCTGACGCACTGACGGATGAGCTGTGTTCAGGATGTGGTTGATCCCTGGGACACCGACCGGGGACACCGACCTGGGGCAAACCCCCCCAACCATCTCCCTGTATCTGCACTGACCAGTAATGTGGTGTGTTGAGTGCAGCAGGCATGTGCGCTCCTGTTTAGCCGTCCACAAAGTGAAAGTGTGTAGGTGGCCTGGGATAGCTGCGGCGCCGGAACCATGTGGGCTGCCGCCATCTTCCTCACTGTTTCCCTGCGCAATCGGTATGCCCACATTTAGCCCCCAACGTATGGTGCTTCAGCTCTGGCTCCATAGCCCGCCCACACCCTGCCATGCACCAATAGGAGGTGCGTGGACAGACCAGCGCTGGTGGAATGCCAGCTGCTGCAGCCAAGCCGGAGGATTCTTTGGAGGGTCACGGTGGTGATTTGGGGTGAGTGACCCACATTTAAAGTAGTCTATTACTCTTTCCTGGGCAATATGTGTGTGTGAAATTTCTACAAAATCCATTCAGCCGTTTGGCTGTGATGAGGAACAAACATCCGAACATCCAAACATACAAACCCACAAACATCCAAACTCACAAACTTTCACCTTTATAATATTAATAGGATAGGATATGGGAGTTCATAGGTATGTTTGGTGACCTGTGCAAAGTTCATTGTACAGGGATGGGAGAAGGTCAGTTGTCACTTTCTACAGTCAATGGTGTATCCTGTTGCAAAAATGTTTAACCACTTGGTTTAAATAATAGGTTATTTTTTTATGACATTTTCACTTTAAGAGATGAATACATTACTACTATTCATTATGGTCTAAATCTACACCGTTTCTTAAGTCTAGGTATTCAGAAGACAGGGAATTTTGTTGGAAGGTTTTCGTATCTTTCCAATGTAGTAGATGTATCAATCACACTGCAGAAGCCACAGCACATTGAATGCTCAGCTGTCCAGTTATTTCAATTTTTTGAACAAAATTATAGAACAATCTAAAATACTAAACTCTGTGGTTATCCCACTGGTCTCTGTATTGCAGCCAATACCATTTCAGCCAGTTACTGGTCCATGTCATTCGTTCATGTCAAAAATCATTGCTGGAGATCAAGATTAGTAAGGTTAGTATTTCCCAGTTTGCTCTTTTTGACCAGTCTCATGTTTATGGTCTGGACAAACCACTGGGCAAACCACAGCCGTGAGCTTCTTAACTTTAAATCACAGCTGTCTTCTGTTATATCATGCCTATATACTGTATGTTTTTTTTTTTTAAAGAGGACCTTTCACCACTTTTGGGCACATGCAGTGTTATATACTGCCAGAAAGCTGACAGTGCGCTGAATTCAGCGCACTGTCGGCTTTCCCGATCCGTGCCCGGTGTAAAGCGCTATCGGTCCCGGTACCGTAGCGCTTTACAGTCAGAAGGGCGTTTCTGACCATTAGCCAGGAACGTCCTTCTGCCTCGCGGCGCCAATCGCGCTGTGCTGTGGAGCGGGGAGGAACGCCCCCTCCCTCTCCTGATAATGCTCGTCTACGGACAAGCTGTGTGAGCAGAGGGAGGGGGCGTTCCTCCCCGCTCCACAGCACAGCGTGATAGGCGCCGCGAGGCAGAAGGACGTCTCTGGCTAATGGTCAGAAACGCCCTTCTGACCATAGAAGAGCTACGGTACCGGGCCGTAAGCTCTTCACACCGGGCACAGATCGGGAAAGCCGACAGTGCGCTGAATTCAGCGCACTGTCAGCTTTCTGGCAGTATATAGAACTGCCTGTGCCCGGATATGGTGAAAGGTCCTCTTTAAATGGGGTCATTGTCTGCTAAAGTGGAAGGCTTATCAACCTGGCACTATACTCTGCCACCCTTAACAGACTCCTTGATGTACAGGATGACATCAAACATAGGACAATGAGTCTCAAACAAGTTGAAGATATGTTTTTGTATTTAAGAGTATGTAATAATAGAATAATCCATAATTATTTTTGTGCGGTCTTTATGGTCATTGTATGAGGGGCACACTCCATGTGATGCTATATTGTGTTACAGCATATGACAGAATATTCTTCGCTAAAAGAAAGAATATGGGGCAGCAAGAAACATGGCACAAGATGGATAGGGGCATTGCACTAAGGATCCATAAGTCACAGTCAAATGTCTAAGTTAATGTAAAACATATAACATATGAAAAACATATAAAACATACAACATATAACATATTTAGAGTTTTCTTGTATTGATATCTACATAGTCATGTATAACCTTTCTCCAAACTTTTTGGAAATCCAAATAGCTGTTTATATAGGACAGAATCTACAAGGGAATGGTTGGTATCACCAGGTGTCTGACTGTAAGGTTTACTGGATGTATTCTCATTTTCCATATACTGTGATAACATGACATACCTTTCGGAGAATGTCTGCTTCACAGGTGTTCTTTTTCAGAGCAGATTTCCGAATACTATGTTAGAGTGGTTTGTCTAGATAAAACCTGAGTTGTTTATACTTATAGTATATACATATACTGGGTTCATGCAAGATGTGTCTTGCTAAATGTGAAAGTTTCTTAGGTTGTTATTCTAAAAGTTACTATTGATTGCAAAACCATAAATATAGATCCTTGCTCTGAGCTTCTGACCTGGAAAAAGACACCATTAAGGTGAGAAAATCAAGTATGGATTCTTGTGGTACAGAACCCTTTGTTAAAAGATGAAAATCATAACTAAAAATAAATTTCCACGTCATTGATTATATTTAGAGATGAGCGAACAGTGAAATATTCGATATTCGTTTCGAGTAGACCCTCAATATTCGAATACTCAAATTGAATATAGAACCCTATTATACTCTAGGAGGGAAAAATGCTCGTTTCAGGGGTAGGCAACATTCGATCAGATTGAACTTACCAAGTCCACGAGTGAGTGTCGGGCTGGATTCTCCGAGAAGTCTTCTACGTGCAGCATCCCCGACTGCGCATGCCCGCACTACAAGAAAATGGCCGCTTACAGTCAAAGCGGCCATTTTCTTGTAGCGCGGGCATGCGCAGTCGGCTCTGCCCAGGCCCGATGCCTGGCAGAGTGAATTCAGAGCCGGAAGACGCCACGGGGATGCTGCGCAGAGAAGACTTCTAAAGGTAGGAGAAGAACCAGCGTTGATTGTCCGACTGTATAGCATTCAGCCAATCAATGCTGGTTCTGCATCGAATTTTTCCATTCGAATAGCGAGTGGTACTCGATGGAGTACGAGTATTTCGAATACCGTAGTATTCGATCGAATACCTACTCGATCGAATACTACTCGCTCATCTCTAATTATATTGTAAATCTTTGCATTGTCAGCTGAGGATAAGCTTGGACTAATGCTAGGTGCCCCATCTCTCTGGTGATTAGTAGGTACCGATGTAAGGGAATTGCTAGTTGTGCAATTCCCCAGTAGCTGCTGCTGAAACCAGGGAGGAAGGGAAATACAGAGACAGAGAGTCCAAAACTTGACCCAGCTCCTTTCCCTACCAACTTGCTTCAACTACCTTAGATGTTAGCAGGGCAACTGGGCGACAGTCCCTTCTCTGAATAAGTGGTATGCTGAACAGGACAAGACAAACAAGATAGAAGAGGAGTCAGCAAGCCAAGGTCAAACCAGAGAGACCCACAGTACCAAACTGCAATCCGAAAGAGAAGTCACAAGGGAAGACAAAGGTCAGAAGTCAGTAAATACAATACAATAGCAAGAGAACCACAAGGGCAAAGTTACAATAGCCAGCAAACCTGTGTGGGCTGATGACCTGTATATAGGAAGTCCAGAACCCAACCCTAACTTGATTGGTGGATGGGCTGTCAATCACACAGATAAGGCTAAGATTAACTGTTAGAGGATCAGAGGAAATCCAGGAGAAGGAAATGAGTGTGGTGGAAAATCAATTACAGAGATGAGGGAATAGGGCGGTGTTCAGATAGAGCAACAAGAATCAAAAGCAATAAATGATAACTAACTAAACACACTTCCTGTGCTGTACAAGCGGATGGTGGCACAGAGGCCCGAACATGCAGAGACGTTGCAACCAGTACTAGTATTAGCTTGGGTATGCCACTGATGTTATCTTCTCACATGTTCATAGGCTGAAATTTGTTCACACATTACTTCACTCCTATCCTTCACATTGTTGTAACTCTATTACATGAGTGTCTTGTTCATAATTTCTTGGTTCCATTTCTGCTGGATTTATGGAATTACAGCACATATTGAAAAGCCATACTGCTTTATGAACATGTGGCTGAATAATCACTATGGGAGAATAATTTCCAGGACCTGGCTATTATATGATACTCTTAGTAGCGCTTGTTGTAATAGTCTTCTAAGCACAAATGTAATAAAAACAATGTGAAATAATTTTTGGCTGCAACTTTGTGAATAGGGTTATTTTCCTGAGAGAAAAATCTTTAAAATGTCCGTTTATTAACTTAAGAGTTTTTGACCCCATTTTTCGTTTTCTTGTACCCGCCATAAAGGAAGTATCAGCTAAGATCCCAAAATATTTATATTTTCACTAAGAAGGAATATAAACAATGAGCTAAAAATATAATTAATGCCAGACTTTTGGCAGAGCCGTGAAAATATTGAGGCTAGAAAATGTTAAGAATTGTGTCTGTGTTCACATTCCCACCATGAAATAAGTTCCATAATATCTGTCTGAAAACAACATGGAACAGCATCAGATGTGCTCTTATCTACCCTAAAGGTTCAAAGCTTCCTTACTAGCATTCCTGGAGGTTCTACTAAAGAGGGGGCTGAGTCATAGCCATGTGTCCACCAGGCAGCTACGGGATGTCTAGCTCTAGCCGGGATTGTGATAGAGGAAAGTTCATTTATCCAACATTCACCATTGACCAAAGCTTTGTCCGATATCCTGCAGTAGATGAAGACACACAGAACTTTTTCCTATGTGGTCATGTGATCTGCATAAAATATAGATTCTACTTACTATACATCAGTTTTAGTTCTGAGTTACTGAAAAAGTAGCCCGCAAAGAGGCCTATTCGGTGAGAGAAGAAGTAATGTGACAGGTCGGATAAGAAATATATAATAATAATAATAATAATAATAAAATATATATTAATAATAATAATAATAATAACAACAAATAATAAACCAAAGTTAAAGGAATGGGTTTTTTACTATAGTTTATTGTTACTGGTAGATGAGAAGAACTATTGGTGATGACCATACTATTAGATCAGGAGGGCTGTTCAGTCTAATCCATTCACCTAACATCAGGTAGGTGAATGGCAATGCTATAAACGGTATACCCCCAAATGTAAAGCACCCTAATGGTGCTATATAAATAAATAAATAAATAATAATAATAATAATTAAATGGTAGGTTATTTCTAACCCTTATTGCCAATTGTTATTATATATGTTATTTGCCATTACTATCTCTTGGGCATTGCTTTGTTAGATTACTGTAACTGTAACCTTATATCCTATATCCTTCAGGTAGATGTCTAAATCTCCTTTCGACCACAAATAATACACATACATAGTACAGTCCTTTTAGAAAAAATGAATTGTGCCAGCTCTTTGTCCTGACCATGCAAGCATTGGTGTAGGTACAGGGGTTGCAATGGTAGCAGTTGTTATTGGGCCCTGGAACCTGAGGGTCCCGCTTGTCCCGCTTTTAGGGCCCCTTCACACGGAGTTTACGCTCCGCTAATTCAGACACGTATACACAAGCGCTTCAAAACACATCCCATTCACTTCAATGGGAGCACATGTAAAGCCGGCTTTACGCGCGCTCCCATTGAAGTGAATGTGATGTGTTTTGAAGCATTCGTGTATACGTGTCTGAATGAGTGGAGCGTAAATTCTGTGTGAAGGGGCCCACATGTAACACACTCCTATTCTAAATGGCATAAGGTTGCATTGGGGCTAAGGAGCTTCAAGTTCTGCCTTTGCATTCCAGGTGTCTTTTCTAAGCCAACCAAACCTTATTTTTGTAGCCTCTTATTATAAGTGAGACCTTTCATCCCATTTAATAACCTACTAATGCCCACCTGTGAATCCTCTCTAGCTCCCCTTTATGCTTTTTAGAACATGGAACCCAAAACTGAATCCCATGCATGAGATGTGGCTTTACAAGAGATTTATAGAGGGGTAATATTACATTGGGATTGCAGGTGTTAACGCTCTGTTTTATACTCTGAAATCTTATTTGCTTTTGCAGTTGCCACTTGACGCTGAGTACTGCTGCTCAGCTTTCTTGCCTTCTCTTGTTCTTGGTAATACTATTACTGCAGCCTAGAAGTATTACTTTTTATCAATGTTAAACTTCATGTGCCATATTCTTACTGAGTTATCAAGGTCTTTACTGTAATATTTCACAACCAAACTGACCTTTAAGTAGTCTACAAAGTTTCATCATTGACAAAGACTGACACATTACTTTTTATTCCATTCTCAAGGTCATTAATAAAGAGATTAAAGAGACTTGTGCCTAACAAAGATTCTTGTGATTCCCACTGAATTTACTATTTATAATGACTTTCTTGTTTTCTGTGCTTTTACAGTTTCTTCAGTGGTGTCCTCATTGCCCTCTAGTCTTTGCATCTGTAGCTTTAGGACAAGGCTGTTGTGTGGTGCAGTAACAAATGGCGTTGCAAAATCTAGACATAACACATTTGCTGCATGACCATTACCCAGATTTGTGCTTACCTTCTCAAAGAAACTAAGCATGGTTCTTATTTTCCAAAATTCATGCTGCCTATCCATTATAAGATTATGTGGCTCTATACACTCTTGTAGCTCATCTCTTACAATATCTTAATATTTTCGGTTCCACCGATGTCTAACAGACAACAATTACACAATTCTATTTTATTGTGTTACAAAATGTCATTCTGTGTCACTAAATAGCATCTTGTGTCAATGATATTTTGTAGTGCAATTTGCTATATCTCGTTAGTTCTATATAAAATTTCTTTATCTCAAATCGTGAACATTATTGACACAAAATGCATATATTTGTCACCAGTCATCTGCATTAGAGAATCCCATGGTACACAGTAAATATCAAGTTTACAGAACCGGTTGTGGTATCACAAAAGAACTTTCAGTTCCCCAGACTGTACACAGAATGCTAGTCTGACAATCCATTCAGTACAAGAAAATAAGCCATTGGATTGCTTTGTGACACTGCTTGAAACATAATCCCCATTTGGTGCAGAATGTAGCAATGATAGGTAGTTCACTTCTGTGTGACGGTATTTTGTTTGTGTAGTATATCAGAATGTCCCTCTTTTGCACGTTTTTGTCACCTGATGTCTTCAGTTGTCCGCCATCTTGTGGGTGCTGTTACCTGTATTTTTATGTGTATATGGCAACTATGTCTAGTGTGAACACTGTCGAGGCTTGTAAGGCATAAAATCATAAAAACCATTTGCAAACAAAATTTCCAGTCCTATAATGTTAAACTAAGTCTGACTGGTACAGGAAAAAGAATAAGTGCTTGCATTTGTTCTGCCCTTTGTAGAATTTTTCACAAAAAAACTCACAAAATACCTCATAATGAATCACTAACAGAGAGACCATGTCAATCCCCAATAAGAGCGCCATCATACTCAAGTGCCACAAAGGATTAGTTATAATGTTTGTATAACCGGCTACTGAGTCTGAAACTCCGATACATATAGGTTTTCCTGTATTAGATCAAAATACAATGTATCACTTACCTGGGTTATGGACATCTAGCCAGTGCTGATCTTTCGCATAACCGGCGAGTGTGTCGGCGGTCTCGATTGATATATACGCAATGGTGACAGTAACAATATTGTGTATCATTTACCTGTTTTTGAACTCAGCGCTGGCTTCCGACTTTAGTCAGAGATGATCGTATGTTGTTTACTAATGCCACGCGTCTCTACACGCCCCTGATGACGTGTTCGCTGGGGATCCATCTCATAGCTCCAGCGGGCGGAGGCGTGTCAGGGGGGCGTGGCTATTGACCGGAACACGGTCTATATAAACTCGTCTGACGTAGCGGTCGGCGTCGGATCTGCTATATGTACTGGGACCTACCATCCAGGTCCCAGGAAATGTGGTTATTACCGCAACCTTTTTTGTTTTTCTATTTGAATATTCTCCTCTAAACTCTCCTGATGAGCCTTGTGAAACGCGTAGAGAGTGTCTAAATGGGGCTTATAAATGCCATGTTCCTAGCATACTCCTTTACATTTACTGATTAGCGGAGCTGCTGTAAAGATTGTAGTGAGTGTAGCTATAGCCTACTATATCCGACCCATTAGGGGCAGACTGCTATACTCACATTGACACAGCTAAGAGGGCCAGTCATTTTGGACCCAGTGACTGCATCTTTTGTAGACATTAATTAGGAGTGACAGGAGCGCTGACATTGGCCTTTGGAGTTATCTGGGGGGAACTGGTCGTACGGGTGGGTGAATACCACATCGCTCTGCCACTATTGTGCATCATCGTTAGTGGTGTGGCTATCCCCGACTTAGACCACCCCTATGTCCTATCCATGAAAGGATACAAGTGTGCAATACTTGTTGTTAACACTGTAACACAATAGCAGTTTACGAGATACATAAATAGTTCGTTTTTAATCATATTTATTTAAAGCTACGTTTTATTTATTTTCAATTGAGTATACCCCCTTACTGAAAAACTTTTAATTTTGGATATACTAGCCCTTTGATATAATATTGATTTTTTGTGGGTGGAACCGATACAGGTGCTATCATTAACCCTATCAAATTGAATTAGTCATGTCAGGGTTCCTGGCTGACGGTCCGAACTCGACATTGTGGCTTGAAGAAGCGAATGTTGTGTTCTCTGAACAGGAACTTACCAGAAACGAACAATATACTAATCTCAAAGACACCTTTAAAGGGTTGACTAAAACCTACCGTGATTATGTGAGGTGCTGGTGGGAGGTGCAGGGCCTATTGAAATATATCGAACACAAAATCGTGCCAAGGGGTCTGCGTAACCCCATACAGCCCTCACAAAGGGTTAGATCTGCCCAATTGATGAACTTATGGGCTAAGGAGGTAACTGAGTCGTCCCTGCGGTTAATAGCCCTTATATTGACTGAGGAGAAGAAAAATCTGTCCCAGATAGAGGGGTCATTAAAAGAGGCAATAACTAGAGCACAGTCCTTTTCGTCTGATCCAGATTTCACCAAGAGGGAACGTGAATTGCAGAGTAATATTGAGAAATATACAGGTCAGATCAAACACCGGAAACACCAGCAGTTCCAAAGGGACTTAACAGAATTTAAAGAGAATAGGGCTTATGTGGACCTAAGGAGGACTCTTTACAAGTTATCAACCTCTCAGACAGAATTTTGACCAACACGGAGATATCAGTACTGATTAAGGGACTTACTTTTGTCCCAACTAGCCGTTTTCATCATTTTGAGTGGGTTAAGGACGTGGCACTTTTCACCAGGAAACTTCGCTGGTCCAAATTTATGCGCATGACAGAGATGAGGAGGGCACGAGACTTGGGAGTTGAGGTGGGAGATTTGGAGGGTATCCGAGTTTTAGAAAGTTTGTTATTGGAGAATGAGGGGGAAGAACACACACAACCCCTTACACAACTTCGACCCCGTAATCGTACTAATCCACCTCCATGTGACTCAAGGCATATAGATTTGTTTGAGAAAATGGTGACTAATCAGTTACAACAAATAGCCAGGAAGACTAAGTATGGAAGATCAAACATGAGTACTACACAGTTTGAAGCATTGAGATCACTAGAGGAGGATCGAACCATTGTAATAAAGAACTCCGACAAGGGGGGGAATATAGTGGTTCTAAACAGGGACCACTATGTATCTATCTGTGAACAGATATTGCTCGATCAGAGCAACTACGATATTCTCCCATCTGACCCAACTCCTCAATATACTCTCCAACTTATAGCACTTTTGGACCAAGCGAAGGATGAGGGTCTTATCTCAATGAAGGAGTATCAGTTCATGTGCCCAAGGAGCCCCCGGGTCCCAACGTTTTATTGCTTACCCAAAATACATAAGGGGTACGTTCCACTGAAGGGCCACCCCATTGTCTCGGGCATCGACGGGTTAACACAGAATGCCAGTATATATGTAGATACCATCCTACGCCCCTTTGTGGTGGCACTCCCGTCGTATGCCCGAGACACTATGGATGTCCTCCGTCATTTGGAGGGCATCCAGATACCATCTGGGGCGGCCCTTGCATCTTTGGACGTGGAGGCGCTCTACAGCTCCATACCCCATGACAGGGGGTGTGGGGCTGTGGAGCGCTTCCTGCGGACCCGGGGGACCCAATTTGATCGGCATAATGGGTTTATCATTCAACTCCTAGAATTCATCCTTAGCCACAATGTCTTCCTCTTTAACGGCCGAGTTTTCCATCAGCGGCGGGGCACCGCGATGAGGTGCCCCGCCGCACCTACCTACGCTAACCTTTATCTGGGGGCGTGGGAGGAGGAGGTCGTTTTTGGGGATTCGTGTGAACAATGGACCCGCCATATTGTGCTATGGCTTAGGTATATCGATGATATACTGATAATATGGACGGGGTCCGCACAGATGTTTGAAGAATTTGTGGAATATCTTAACAGGAATGAATTGAACCTCAGATTCACGTCCTTTTTTCATCAAAGGTCAATTTCCTTTTTGGATCTAGAGATATCAATATCTGAAACAAATGAATTTCGTAAGGAAACCGCCACAAATGCCCTATTACGGTGGGATAGCCACCACCCGCAGCCCCTGAAGAGGGGGATCCCGAAGGGGCAGTTCTTACGAGTTAGAAGGAACTGCTCCAGCATCTCTGAATTTGACAGACAAAGTGAAGCATTGCTGACACGTTTTGCTAATAGAGGCTATCCGAGGTCTTTGTTGGAGCAGGCCAGGAGGCAGGCAAGAAATACTCCAAGAGAAGAACTATTAATACCTCGATGTAAATCCCAAGATACTAACATCATTAGAATGATAGGGACTTACGATCAGCAATCACAAGAAGTGTTGGGAATTCTCCGGACGTACTGGGGGATTCTTCAGCAGGATCCCGACATTAGGGAGGTTATCACCCCAGTACCCTCATTAACCTTCAGACGTGGTCGTAATATTGGTGACAGAATTACTCATAGTCACCTGGAGCCAGTAGAAAATGAGACATGGCTGAGCTCTGGACGACCGAAGGGGACCTTTAAATGTGGGTCATGCCGCGCCTACGAATACATCAAGAAGGGTCAGGAGGTGATGGCCTTTGCGGTGAACAAAAAATTCATGATACATGACTTCATTAATTGCCGGACGGAAGGGGTCATCTATGTGATCTCATGCCCCTGCAACAAGAATTACGTCGGCAAAACTAAACGTCAATTCAGGAGACACATCCTTGAACATGTGGGTGATGTGGGAAGAGGGACAGAGACACCGGTGGCATCGCATGTCAGAGAGGCACATGGAGGGGACGTGTTTTGCCTGAGATTTCAGGCTATTGAATGCGTCAAAAAATCCATCAGGAGAGGAGACTGGGAGAACCTCATACTGCGGAGAGAAACGCAGTGGATCTTTAGATTCAACAGCATGAGTCCTTACGGACTCAATGAGGCTCTCACATTCACCCCCTTCATTTAGAACGGTACAGACTAATGGTTCTATGGGGACAACCATGTATCCTGGTGTCCCCCCATTTGGCTCTGGTATAGTAGTGAACTTCAAGTACCTCCTGTATTATATATAAAAACAAGGAATGGGTAGGATTCATTCCCCATTATTACTAGTGGGAGAAACACATAGGAGGTCTAAGGGTTAATATGGCCGGCTTCCTACCGGAGCTGTAGCTGCTTTGGCTGTATCGGGCTATGGATACTGAGTAAGTGTATACTCTCTGTGTTATCGGCTACTCAGTCCGGAATTTCAATATACATAGGTAATCCTGTATGAGATCAAAATTTAATGCATCACTTACATGTGTTATGTACATCTAGCAAGTGCTGACACTTGGCTCTGATACAGTAGGAAGCACCAAGTACCTCCTATAGTATATATGAAAACAACAAATGGGTAGGATTTAGTCCCTAGTATTAGCAGTGGGAGAAACCCATAGGAGGACAAAGGGTTAATATGGCCGGCTACCTACCGGAGTTGGAGGTGCTATGTCTGTATCGGGCAACAGCCACTGAGTAAGTGTATACTCTTTGTATAACCGGCTACTGAGTCTGAAACTCCGATACATATAGGTTTTCCTGTATTAGATCAAAATACAATGTATCACTTACCTGGGTTATGGACATCTAGCCAGTGCTGATCTTTCGCATAACCGGCGAGTGTGTCGGCGGTCTCGATCGATATACGCAATGGTGACAGTAACAATATTGTGTATCATTTACCTGTTTTTGAACTCAGCGCTGGCTTCCGACTTTAGTCAGAGATGATCGTATGTTGTTTACTAATGCCACGCGTCTCTACACGCCCCTGATGACGTGTTTGCTGGGGATCCATCTCATAGCTCCAGCGGGCGGAGGCGTGTCAGGGGGGCGTGGCTATTGACCGGAACACGGTCTATATAAACTCGTCTGACGTAGCGGTCGGCGTCGGATCTGCTATATGTACTGGGACCTACCATCCAGGTCCCAGGAAATGTGGTTATTACCGCAACCTTTTTTGTTTTTCTATTTGAATATTCTCCTCTAAACTCTCCTGATGAGCCTTGCGAAACGCGTAGAGAGTGTCTAAATGGGGCTTATAAATGCCATGTTCCTAGCATACTCCTTTACATTTACTGATTAGCGGAGCTGCTGTAAAGATTGTAGTGAGTGTAGCTATAGCCTACTATATCCGACCCATTAGGGGCAGACTGCTATACTCACATTGACACAGCTAAGAGGGCCAGTCATTTTGGACCCAGTGACCGCATCTTTTGTAGACATTAATTAGGAGTGACAGGAGCGCTGACATTGGCCCTTGGAGTTATCTGGGGGGAACTGGTCGTACGGGTGGGTGAATACCACATCGCTCTGCCACTATTGTGCATCATCGTTAGTGGTGTGGCTATCCCTGACTTAGACCACCCCTATGTCCTATCCATGAAAGGATACAAGTGTGCAATACTTGTTGTTAACACTGTAACACAATAGCAGTTTACGAGATACATAAATAGTTCGTTTTTAATCATATTTATTAAAAGCTACTAGAGATGAGCGAACAGTGTTCTATCGAACTCATGTTCGATCGGATATTAGGCTGTTCGGCATGTTCGAATCGAATCGAACACCGCGTGGTAAAGTGCGCCATTACTCGATTCCCCTCCCACCTTCCCTGGCGCCTTTTTTGCTCCAATAACAGCGCAGGGTAGGTGGGACAGGAACTACGACACCGGTGACGTTGAAAAAAGTAGGCAAAACCCATTGGCTGCCGAAAACATGTGACCTCTAATTTAAAAGAACAGCGCCGCCCAGGTTCGCGTCATTCTGAGCTTGCAATTCACCGGGGACGGAGGTTTCCGTCCAGTTAGCTAGGGGTTAGATTCTGGGTAGGCAGGGACAGGCTAGATAGGAAGGAGAAGACAACCAACAGCTCTTATAAGAGCTAAATTCCAGGGAGAAGCTTGTCAGTGTAACGTGGCACTAACGGGCTCAATCGCCGCAACCCAGCTTTCCCAGGATCCTGAATGGAATACACTGTCAGTGTATTCCCGTATACCCGATATATACCCCGATACCCGTTCCAACGGTGTGCCCCCCCACCTTCACCCCAGAAATACCCTGCAAGTCCCCTAGCAATAGAATTGGGGCTATATACACCCACAATTTTTACTACTGGTATACAGTGCCATTGTCTGACTGGGAATTCAAAGAATATATTGGGAATACAAATACCCTCATTTCTTGCTACTGCCATATAGTGCCAGTTTCTGACTGGTAATTCAAAGAATATATTGTGGTTACGTGCACCCACAATTTTTACTACTGGTATACAGTGCCATTGTCTGACTGGGAATTCAAAGAATATATTGGGAATACAAATACCCTCATTTCTTGCTACTGCCATATAGTGCCAGTGTCTGACTGGGAATTCAAAGAATATATTGGGGTTACGTGCACCCACAATTTTTACTACTGGTATACAGTGCCATTGTCTGACTGGGAATTCAAAGAATATATTGGGGTTATAAATACCCTCATTTCTTGCTACTGCCATATAGTGCCAGTTTCTGACTGGTAATTCAAAGAATATATTGTGGTTACGTGCACCCACAATTTTTACTACTGGTATACAGTGCCATTGTCTGACTGGGAATTCAAAGAATATATTGGGGTTATAAATACCCTCATTTCTTGCTACTGCCATATAGTGCCAGTTTCTGACTGGGAATTCAAAGAATATATTGGGGTTACGTGCACCCACAATTTTTACTACTGGTATACAGTGCCATTGTCTGACTGGGAATTCAAAGAATATATTGGGGTTATAAATACCCTCATTTCTTGCTACTGCCATATAGTGCCAGTTTCTGACTGGGAATTCAAAGAATATATTGGGGTTACGTGCACCCACAATTTTTACTACTGGTATACAGTGCCATTGTCTGACTGGGAATTCAAAGAATATATTGGGGTTATAAATACCCTCATTTCTTGCTACTGCCATATAGTGCCAGTTTCTGACTGGTAATTCAAAGAATATATTGTGGTTACGTGCACCCACAATTTTTACTACTGGTATACAGTGCCATTGTCTGACTGGGAATTCAAAGAATATATTGGGGTTATAAATACCCTCATTTCTTGCTACTGCCATATAGTGCCAGTTTCTGACTGGGAATTCAAAGAATATATTGGGGTTACGTGCACCCACAATTTTTACTACTGGTATACAGTGCCATTGTCTGACTGGGAATTCAAAGAATATATTGGGGTTATAAATACCCTCATTTCTTGCTACTGCCATATAGTGCCAGTTTCTGACTGGGAATTCAAAGAATATATTGTGGTTACGTGCACCCACAATTTTTACTACTGGTATACAGTGCCATTGTCTGACTGGGAATTCAAAGAATATATTGGGGTTATAAATACCCTCATTTCTTGCTACTGCCATATAGTGCCAGTTTCTGACTGGGAATTCAAAGAATATATTGGGGTTACGTGCACCCACAATTTTTACTACTGGTATACAGTGCCATTGTCTGACTGGGAATTCAAAGAATATATTGGGGTTATAAATACCCTCATTTCTTGCTACTGCCATATAGTGCCAGTTTCTGACTGGTAATTCAAAGAATATATTGTGGTTACGTGCACCCACAATTTTTACTACTGGTATACAGTGCCATTGTCTGACTGGGAATTCAAAGAATATATTGGGGTTATAAATACCCTCATTTCTTGCTACTGCCATATAGTGCCAGTTTCTGACTGGGAATTCAAAGAATATATTGGGGTTACGTGCACCCACAATTTTTACTACTGGTATACAGTGCCATTGTCTGACTGGGAATTCAAAGAATATATTGGGGTTATAAATACCCTCATTTCTTGCTACTGCCATATAGTGCCAGTTTCTGACTGGCAATTCAAAGAATATATTGTGGTTACGTGCACCCACAATTTTTACTACTGGTATACAGTGCCATTGTCTGACTGGGAATTCAAAGAATATATCGGGGTTATAAATACCCTCATTTCTTGCTACTGCCATATAGTGCCAGTTTCTGACTGGGAATTCAAAGAATATATTGGGGTTACGTGCACCCACAATTTTTACTACTGGTATACAGTGCCATTGTCTGACTGGGAATTCAAAGAATATATTGGGATTATAAATACCCTCATTTCTTGCTACTGCCATATAGTGCCAGTTTCTGACTGGGAATTCAAAGAATATATTGGGGTTACGTGCACCCACAATTTTTACTACTGGTATACAGTGCCATTGTCTGACTGGGAATTCAAAGAATATATTGGGGTTATAAATACCCTCATTTCTTGCTACTGCCATATAGTGCCAGTTTCTGACTGGGAATTCAAAGAATATATTGTGGTTACGTGCACCCACAATTTTTACTACTGGTATACAGTGCCATTGTCTGACTGGGAATTCAAAGAATATATTGGGGTTATAAATACCCTCATTTCTTGCTACTGCCATATAGTGCCAGTTTCTGACTGGGAATTCAAAGAATATATTGGGGTTACGTGCACCCACAATTTTTACTACTGGTATACAGTGCCATTTTCTGACTGGGAATTCAAAGAATATATTGGGGTTATAAATACCCTCATTTCTTGCTACTGCCATATAGTGCCAGTTTCTGACTGGGAATTCAAAGAATATATTGGGGTTACGTGCACCCACAATTTTTACTACTGGTATACAGTGCCATTGTCTGACTGGGAATTCAAAGAATATATTGGGGTTATAAATACCCTCATTTCTTGCTACTGCCATATAGTGCCAGTTTCTGACTGGTAATTCAAAGAATATATTGTGGTTACGTGCACCCACAATTTTTACTACTGGTATACAGTGCCATTGTCTGACTGGGAATTCAAAGAATATATTGGGGTTATAAATACCCTCATTTCTTGCTACTGCCATATAGTGCCAGTTTCTGACTGGGAATTCAAAGAATATATTGGGGTTACGTGCACCCACAATTTTTACTACTGGTATACAGTGCCATTGTCTGACTGGGAATTCAAAGAATATATTGGGGTTATAAATACCCTCATTTCTTGCTACTGCCATATAGTGCCAGTTTCTGACTGGGAATTCAAAGAATATATTGTGGTTACGTGCACCCACAATTTTTACTACTGGTATACAGTGCCATTGTCTGACTGGGAATTCAAAGAATATATTGGGGTTATAAATACCCTCATTTCTTGCTACTGCCATATAGTGCCAGTTTCTGACTGGGAATTCAAAGAATATATTGGGGTTACGTGCACCCACAATTTTTACTACTGGTATACAGTGCCATTGTCTGACTGGGAATTCAAAGAATATATTGGGGTTATAAATACCCTCATTTCTTGCTACTGCCATATAGTGCCAGTTTCTGACTGGGAATTCAAAGAATATATTGGGGTTACGTGCACCCACAATTTTTACTACTGGTATACAGTGCCATTGTCTGACTGGGAATTCAAAGAATATATTGGGGTTATAAATACCCTCATTTCTTGCTACTGCCATATAGTGCCAGTTTCTGACTGGTAATTCAAAGAATATATTGTGGTTACGTGCACCCACAATTTTTACTACTGGTATACAATGCCATTGTCTGACTGGGAATTCAAAGAATATATTGGGGTTATAAATACCCTCATTTCTTGCTACTGCCATATAGTGCCAGTGTCTGACTGGGAATTCAAAGAATATATTGGGGTTACGTGCACCCACAATTTTTACTACTGGTATACAGTGCCAATTTCTAACTAGGAATTCAAAATGCGCAAGGCTCCCGGAAAGGGACGTGGACGAGGCCGTGGGCGAGGTCGGGGGAATGGTTCTGGGGAGCAAGGTAGCAGTGAAGCCACAGGGCGTCCCGTGCCTACTCCTGTGGGGCAGCAAGCATTGCGCCACTCCACAGTGCCAGGGTTGCTTGCCACATTAACTAAACTGCAGGGTACAAACCTTAGTAGGCCCGAGAACCAGGAACAGGTCTTGCAATGGCTGTCAGAGAACGCTTACAGCACATTGTCCAGCAGCCAGTCAGACTTTGCCTCCTCTCCTCCTATTACCCAACAGTCTTGTCTTCCTTCCTCCCAAAATTCCGAAGCTTTACAGAACAATAACCCAAACTGTCCCTGCTCCCTAGAGCTGTTCTCCGCTCCTTTCATTGTCCCTCAACCTGCCTCTCCACGTCACGATTCCACGAACCTAACAGAGGAGTATCTGTGTCCAGATGCTCAAACACTAGAGTCTCCTCCATCTCCGTTCGATTTGGTGGTGGATGACCAGCAACCCACCCTCATCGACGATGATGTGACGCAGTTGCCGTCAGGGCATCCAGTTGACCGGCGCATTGTGCGGGAGGAGGAGATGAGACAGGAGTTGGAAGAGGAAGTGGTGGATGATGAGGACACTGACCCGACCTGGACAGGGGGGATGTCAAGCGGGGAAAGTAGTGTGGATGTTGAGGCAGGTGCAGCACCAAAAAGGGTAGCTAGAGGCAGAGGCAGAGGTCAGCAGCTTAGGCGAAGCCAGGCCACACCCGGAATCTCCCAAGATGTTCCAGTTCGTACCCAGCCCCGAAAAACTCCCACCTCGAGGGCACGTTTCTCGAATGTGTGGAGTTTTTTCAAGGAATGCGCCGAGGACAGATATAGTGTTGTCTGCACAATTTGCCTCTCGAAATTGATTAGGGGCTCTGAGAAGAGCAACCTGTCCACCACTTCAATGCGCCGTCATTTGGAATCCAAGCACTGGAATCAGTGGCAGGCAGCAACGGCAGGACAAAGGCCGCCTGCCGTTCACGCCACTGCCTCTGCCACTGCCTCTGCCACTGCCACTGCTGACTGTGCTGGCGATGCACTCCAGAGGACGAGCCAGGACACCACTTCATCTGCCTCCGCCACTTTGTTGACTTCTACCTCATCCTCCCCTGGTCCTGTCTTATCTCCTTCTCCTGCACCATCAAAGGCACCATCAGGCGTTTCTTTACAACAACTCACCATCTCTCAGACATTGGAGCGGCGGCAGAAATACACTGCTAACCACCCACACGCGCAAGCCTTGAACGCCAACATCGCTAAACTGCTGGCCCAGGAGATGTTGGCGTTCCGGCTTGTTGAAACTCCCGCCTTCCTGGACCTGATGGCAACTGCGGCACCTCGCTATGCCGTCCCTAGCCGTCACTACTTCTCCCGGTGTGCCGTCCCCGCCTTGCACCAGCACGTGTCACTCAACATCAGGCGGGCCCTTAGTTCCGCGCTTTGCACAAAGGTCCACTTGACCACCGACGCGTGGACAAGTGCATGCGGACAGGGACGCTACATTTCACTGACGGCACACTGGGTGAATGTAGTTGAGGCTGGGACTGCTTCCCAAACTGGCCCGGTGTACCTCGTCTCCCCGCCTAACATTCCTGGCAGGGACACGAGAAGAACACCCCCCTCCTCCTCCTCCTCTACCGCCTCCTCCTCCGCCACCGCCTCCTCCTCCGCCACCGCCTCCTCCTCCGCTGTTAGATTGACCCCAGCTACGAGTTGGAAACGTTGCAGCACTGGCGTTGGTAGACGTCAGCAGGCTGTGCTGAAGCTGATCAGCTTGGGGGACAGACAGCACACTGCCTCCGAGGTGAGGGATGCCCTCCTCGATGAGACGGCAATATGGTTTGAGCCGCTGCACCTGGGCCCAGGCATGGTCGTTTGTGATAACGGCCGGAACCTGGTAGCAGCTCTGGAGCTTGCCGGACTCCAACATGTTCCATGCCTGGCCCACGTCTTCAACCTAGTGGTGCAACGTTTCCTAAAGAGCTACCCCAATGTTCCAGAGCTACTGGTGAAAGTGCGGCGCATGTGCGCCCACTTTCGCAAGTCGACAGTAGCCGCTGCTAGCTTAAAATCTCTCCAGCAACGCCTGCATGTGCCACAACACCGGCTTTTGTGCGACGTCCCCACACGCTGGAACTCAACGTTTCAGATGTTGAATAGAGTGGTTGAGCAGCAGAGACCTTTGATGGAATACCAGCTACAAAACCCTAGGGTGCCACAAAGTCAGCTGCCTCAGTTTCACATCCATGAGTGGCCATGGATGAGAGACCTTTGTGACATCCTACGGGTCTTTGAGGAGTCCACAAGGAGGGTGAGCTCTGAGGATGCGATGGTGAGCCTTACAATCCCGCTCTTGTGTGTTCTGAGAGAATCCCTGATTGACATCAGGGATAACTCAGATCACACAGAGGAGTTAGGGATAGCATCCGATCCGTCACAGCTGGAGAGTAGGTCCACACATCTGTCCGCTTCACTGCGTTTAATGGAGGAGGAGGAGGAGGAGGAGGAGGAAGAAGAGTTGTCCGATGATGTGATGGTGATACAGGAGGCTTCCGGGCAACTTCGAATCGTCCCATTGTTGCAGCGCGGATGGGTAGACATGGAGGATGAGGAGGAAATGGAGATTGAACTTTCCGGTGGGGCCAGAGGAGTCATGCTCTGTGGCAGACATGGCTGAGTTCATGTTGGGGTGCTTTACAACCGACAAGCGTATTGTCAAAATCATGGAGGACAACCAGTACTGGATCTTTGCTATCCTTGACCCCCGGTATAAAAACAACATCTCGTCTTTTATTCCGGTAGAGGGGAGGGCCAATCGCATCAATGCTTGCCACAGGCAATTGGTGCAGAATATGATGGAGATGTTTCCAGCATGTGACGTTGGCGGCAGGGAGGGCAGTTCCTCCAGTAGGCAACCAAGTTCTCACCGGTCCACACAAACGAGGGGCACACTGTCTAAGGTCTGGGACACCTTGATGGCACCCCCTCGCCAAAGTGCCGCCACGGAGGGTCCTAGTGTCACCAGGCATGAGAAGTATAGGCGCATGTTGCGGGAATACCTTTCCGACCACAGCCCTGTCCTCTCCGACCCCTCTGCGCCCTACACGTATTGGGTGTCGAAGTTGGACCTGTGGCTTGAACTTGCCCTATATGCCTTGGAGGTGCTGTCCTGTCCTGCCGCCAGCGTCCTATCTGAGAGGGTGTTCAGTGCAGCCGGTGGCATCATCACTGACAAGCGCACCCGTCTGTCAGCTGAGAGTGCCGACCGGCTCACTTTGATAAAAATGAACCACCACTGGGTAGAGCCGTCATTTTTGTGCCCACCTGTGTAAAGCACCCCAACATGAAACTCCATGTCTGTACTCAACCTCTCCAATTCCTCCGCATCCTCATACTCATCCACCATAAGCGTTGCACAATTCTGCTAATACTAGGCTCCCTCCACCCTGATTTCCACCAACTCTGCTGGTTAGAGGCTCCCTCCACCATGAATTTGCCCAAACTGGGCTGTTTAGAGGCTCCCTCCACCATGAATTGGTCCAAACTGGGTTTTTTAGAGGCTCCCTCCACCATGAATTGGTCCAAACTGGGCTGTTTAGCGGCTCCCTCCACCATTAATTGGTCCAAACTGGGCTGGTTAGAGGCTCCCTCCACCATGAATTGGTCCAAACTGGGTTTTTTAGAGGCTCCCTCCACCATGAATTTGCCCAAACTGGGCTGTTTAGAGGCTCCCTCCACCATGAATTGGTCCAAACTGGGCTGGTTAGAGGCTCCCTCCACCATGAATTTCCCAAAACTTGGCTGTTTAGAGGCTCCCTCCACCATTAATTGGTCCAAACTGGGCTGGTTAGAGGCTCCCTCCACCATGAATTTGCCCACACTGGGCTGGTTAGAGGCTCCCTCCACCATGAATTGGTCCAAACTGGGTTTTTTAGAGGCTCCCTCCACCATGAATTGGTCCAAACTGGGCTGTTTAGAGGCTCCCTCCACCATGAATTTGCCCAAACTGGGCTGGTTAGAGGCTCCCTCCACCATTAATTGGTCCAAACTGGGCTGGTTAGAGGCTCCCTCCACCATGAATTTGCCCAAACTGGGCTGTTTAGAGGCTCCCTCCACCATGAATTTGCCCAAACTGGGCTGTTTAGAGGCTCCCTCCACCATGAATTTGCCCAAACTGGGCTGGTTAGAGGCTCCCTCCACCATGAATTTGCCCACACTGGGCTGGTTAGAGGCTCCCTCCACCATGAATTGGTCCAAACTGGGTTTTTTAGAGGCTCCCTCCACCATGAATTTGCCCACACTGGGCTGGTTAGAGGCTCCCTCCACCATGAATTTCCCAAAACTTGGCTGTTTAGAGGCTCCCTCCACCATTAATTGGTCCAAACTGGGCTGGTTAGAGGCTCCCTCCACCATGAATTGGTCCAAACTTGGCTGTTTAGAGGCTCCCTCCACCATTAATTGGTCCAAACTGGGCTGGTTAGAGGCTCCCTCCACCATGAATTTGCCCAAACTGGGCTGTTTAGAGGCTCCCTCCACCATGAATTGGTCCAAACTGGGGTTTTTAGAGGCTCCCTCCACCATGAATTGGTCCAAACTTGGCTGTTTAGAGGCTCCCTCCACATTAATTGGTCCAAACTGGGCTGGTTAGAGGCTCCCTCCACCATGAATTGGTCCAAACTGGGGTTTTTAGAGGCTCCCTCCACCATGAATTGGTCCAAACTGGGCTGTTTAGCGGCTCCCTCCACCATTAATTGGTCCAAACTGGGCTGGTTAGAGGCTCCCTCCACCATGAATGTGCCCAAACTGGGCTGTTTAGAGGCTCCCTCCACCATGAATTTGCCCAAACTGGGCTGGTTAGAGGCTCCCTCCACCATGAATTGGTCCAAACTGGGGTTTTTAGAGGCTCCCTCCACCATGAATTGGTCCAAACTGGGCTGTTTAGAGGCTCCCTCCACCATGAATTTGCCCAAACTGGGCTGGTTAGAGGCTCCCTCCACCATTAATTGGTCCAAACTGGGCTGGTTAGAGGCTCCCTCCACCATGAATTTGCCCAAACTTGGCTGTTTAGAGGCTCCCTCCACCATGAATTTGCCCAAACTGGGCTGTTTAGAGGCTCCCTCCACCATGAATTTGCCCAAACTGGGCTGGTTAGAGGCTCCCTCCACCATGAATTTGCCCACACTGGGCTGGTTAGAGGCTCCCTCCACCATGAATTGGTCCAAACTGGGTTTTTTAGAGGCTCCCTCCACCATGAATTTGCCCACACTGGGCTGGTTAGAGGCTCCCTCCACCATGAATTTCCCAAAACTTGGCTGTTTAGAGGCTCCCTCCACCATTAATTGGTCCAAACTGGGCTGGTTAGAGGCTCCCTCCACCATGAATTGGTCCAAACTTGGCTGTTTAGAGGCTCCCTCCACCATTAATTGGTCCAAACTGGGCTGGTTAGAGGCTCCCTCCACCATGAATTTGCCCAAACTGGGCTGTTTAGAGGCTCCCTCCACCATGAATTGGTCCAAACTGGGGTTTTTAGAGGCTCCCTCCACCATGAATTGGTCCAAACTTGGCTGTTTAGAGGCTCCCTCCACCATTAATTGGTCCAAACTGGGCTGGTTAGAGGCTCCCTCCACCATGAATTGGTCCAAACTGGGTTTTTTAGAGGCTCCCTCCACCATGAATTGGTCCAAACTGGGGTTTTTAGAGGCTCCCTCCACCATGAATTGGTCCAAACTGGGCTGTTTAGCGGCTCCCTCCACCATTAATTGGTCCAAACTGGGCTGGTTAGAGGCTCCCTCCACCATGAATGTGCCCAAACTGGGCTGTTTAGAGGCTCCCTCCACCATGAATTTGCCCAAACTAGGCTGGTTAGAGGCTCCCTCCACCATGAATTGGTCCAAACTGGGGTTTTTAGAGGCTCCCTCCACCATGAATTGGTCCAAACTTGGCTGTTTAGAGGCTCCCTCCACCATTAATTGGTCCAAACTGGGCTGGTTAGAGGCTCCCTCCACCATGAATTGTTCCAAACTTGGCTGTTTAGAGGCTCCCTCCACCATTAATTGGTCCAAACTGGGCTGGTTAGAGGCTCCCTCCACCATGAATTTGCCCAAACTGGGCTGTTTAGAGGCTCCCTCCACCATGAATTGGTCCAAACTGGGTTTTTTAGAGGCTCCCTCCACCATGAATTTGCCCACACTGGGCTGGTTAGAGGCTCCCTCCACCATGAATTGGTCCAAACTGGGGTTTTTAGAGGCTCCCTCCACCATGAATTTGCCCAAACTGGGGTGTTTAGAGGCTCCCTCCACCATGAATTTGCCCAAACTCTGCTGGTTAGAGGCTCAATCCACCCTGATTTTCAAAACAAATGTTGGTGCCAACCTCAACTTACTACAAGGGCCAAATTCACTGCTGGTGACAAGCTCTCCTCACTGCAAGTGCCAAATACACATGTTTCAAGGTGTTTTCCTACTGTCAGAGAGGTGGTATTGAGTGTGTAAAGTGTGTAGTTGTTAGGCAGTGATGTTGGGGTAATAGAGGGTCTTTGGTGTGTTAGATGCCCCCAGACATGCTTCCCCTGCTGTCCCAGTGTCATTCCAGAGGTGTTGGCATCATTTCCTGGGGTGTCATAGTGGACTTGGTGACCCTCCAGACACGGATTTGGGTTTCCCCCTTAACGAGTATCTGTTCCCCATAGACTATAATGGGGTTCGAAACCCGTTCGAACACACGAACATTGAGCGGCTGTTCGAATCGAATTTCGAACCTCGAACATTTTAGTGTTCGCTCATCTCTAAAAGCTACGTTTTATTTATTTTCAATTGAGTATACCCCCTTACTGAAAAACTTAGTTATAATATTCCCTGCAAAGGTTTGAAGCTTGCTTTTCTATATACTGCTTCACAGTCCCTTCTTTTATTACAGGCATATAGGATTTTAAAAAATTTGCCCAAAAGCAAGGAATGAAGTAAAATGTAAATGAACTCTCTACTCACATCTTAAATCTTTTGCCACCCCAAAGTAAAATGCAGATGCTAAGCACACCAAATGCAAGATACTGCACAGACAGAAGTGACACTAATACAGACAGGGCACCATAGCAAACCCCCACTGAAGCCCAATTACAGGCCTCAGCAGTCTATGACTTCATTGAAGAGGCCCAAAGACCAGTGCTCAAGCCCAGAGAGGTGAGTAACTGTTTCTATGTTTGATCACCTCCTCTGAGCCTCCGCTCATTATACTCTGGGGTCTGTAGAGACCCCAGAGTATAATAATAGCAGTTTAATTTTGGACATGTTAAGTCTGAATGAAACCACCAGGCGAACCACTTAACCACCTTGTTCCCCCAACAAATACTTGTTAAGTGCCATGGCCTTGCTTACCGATCCCCAATCCTGCCCACAGCTGCCTACACTTCTCTCTGTAGTCGCTATGGCTTCTGTGATGGTAGCTCTGCCACTGTGCACAAGTCATTGCACATTCATTGTCTCCCAATCGCGTATCGCCTTCTCACCACACCCTCTTTCTGTAGATGTCCCACAAGGCTCTGCCCTATGACCCTTCCTGGTCTCCTTCTACACCCTCAGCCTGGGCCAACTCATAGAATCCCATGGTTCTCAATACCATTGCTTTGCCGATGACACCCAAATATACCTCTCTGACCCAGACATTACCTCTCTTTTGTCCAGAGTTGCAGATTGTTTAGCGGCCGTAGTCTCTTTTCTCTCCTCCTGCTTTCTCAAACTCAACATGGAGAAAATGGAGTACATAATCCTCGCCCTACCCCATACAGCCCCTCTACCTAACCCATCTATCAAAGTTAACAGAACCACACTTACCCTTGTCCCACGGGTCCAGTCTCTGGACTCCGACCTATCGTTCAAGTCGCACGTTCAAACCCTCAACACTTCTTACTGCCTTCAACTCAAGAACATCCATCAAGTCCACTCCTTCCTCACCCCAGAAATTTCTAAGATGCCCTCATAATCTTAGATATTGCCAAAAACGGGGGGACCAATCCAACCAACTTATAAATAAGTATGAAGTGGACAAATAGATCCACTCTTACCAACCGTCGTCCTTTATTAAAGCCTCTCACACAACACGTTTCGAAACCGAAAGCTGGTTTCTTTATCAGGTGTACATAAGGACACCATAACACAAACGCTACATACACTGAGTATAAATAGACATATAGCGGATACACCCCCAAATGACATCATCACAATTTAAAATTATCTTAAGAACCAAATACATCGTAAGATAAACATCTAAAATGATATACATTAAAATACTTCAGTAGACATATCATATATATATATATATATATATATATATAATGAAATAAATACAGTACATACCGTCCCCCTCCCCTGTTTTTGGCATTATCTATACGTGACTATACGGTTAAGATCTGTTTGCTGCTGGTTACCTTGGTTTATTAAGTGATGCTTAAGGTGCTGTGACTAGTTCACAGCACCAGAAGGTGATTATCCACTTATCTGTTGAACTTGTTTCTGGAATTACTGTAAAGGGTAATGCACAAGGTGGTGCGCGGTGCTTTTTTCTGTGTTTTTTGTAGGTCAAAATCTTAGATTACTGCAACACCCTTATAATAATAATAATAATAATAATAATAATAATACATTTTATTTATATAGAGCCAACATATTCCGCAGCGCTGTACAATTTGTAGGGTTAAAATACAGACAGATACATTACAAAGAGAATCATTTCACACAATGGGACTGAGGGCCCTGCTCGCAAGAGCTTACAATCTATGAGGTAGAGGGGGTGACACAAGAGGTAGCAGGGGCGGCATTACTTATACAGGGGTCACCCTTCTCCATGGACTCCCAGCAAACACCCTCACCCATCTCCAGTCCACCTTAAACTGCGCTGCTTGCTTAATTCACCTCACCCCTTGTTATTAATCGGCTGCTCCCCTCTGCCAGTCCCTTCACTGGCTACCCAGCGAATTGAGTTCCAGCTACTATCGTTAACATACAAAGCCATCCACAACCTGTGCCCTCCATATATCTATGACCTAATCTTCTGCTACCTGACCACACGTAACATCAGATTCTCCAAAGACTTCCAACCTCCTACTCTGCTCTGCTCTCATCTGCTCCTCACACAACCGTCTCAAAGATTTTTCCTGTGCTTCCCCCATATTCCTTACCAAGACACATAAGACTGACCCCCACAATCACAGGCTTCAAGAAGACCCTAAGGACTCACCTATTCAGGAAGGCCTACACCCAGGGGTGAACCTTCTCCTTTCGCCGCCCGAGGTGAACTACAGAAAGCCGCCCCCCCCCCCCGGGAGGAGGGGCGTTGCCGAACGGAGGGGGCGGAGCCGAGCGGAGGGGGCGGGGCTTAGCACAGTTTGCAGGCAGAGAGCAGGTGACCTGAGTTTTTTAAAAAAGGTCTGAAGTCCTTTTAATGGGTTAATAAGTGCACCCAAATACCTTTATCAGTGCTTTGAGTGATTTCTGGGATATTCTAAGAGCTCCTGGTTTTCTCTGCACTTCTTTCTCTGTTGTAGCTGCAGTCTTAGCTCATACAATGCATCATGGTAGTTGTAGGCTGACTCACACTACCTCCCTCTTACTTCTTCCCCCTACCTCTCTCGCTCCCTCACACCCCCTCCCTGTCTCCCTAGCTATCCCGCCCACTACTAGCCCTTCCCAACTAACTAACTAAGCTCACCCCCCACCCCATCATGCTTACCTGTCTTCCTGTGAAGATTTCTTTCTGCGGAGATGGCTCCATCTCTTCCTTGACTCCTCCGGCGTGTGCGCAGGCCGGAGGAGCCACCATTGCCTGCGTAGTAGAGATGGAGCGTCGGCTACAGAGCAAGGCCAAGGCTATTGCATATGTGCCAGCAGAGTCAAAGAACAGGAGGAGCCATCCTCACAGAAGGAAGACAGGTAAGTTTAATGGGGTAGAGGGGGGCAGAGTATTGATGATGTTCCGTTTCTGGAAACAGGATAACGGAATGTCACCGAATAATCAGAAAATGTGCCTGGGGTAGTCACATGATGCCCCAGGGATATTGGTAAGTATACATTTTTGCTAAAGTATGTAATTTAGAAAGTAGGTGGGGGAGGGTGTTTAGATTAGTGTAGAAAATGCATTTTATCCCGAGCAACCCCTTTAATTGTTCCTGCATTTGTACCTAGCAATTCACACTATTTGTTAATGGTGAATGATTAGTATCTACCATTGTTATGTATATTATTTACTTATGATTTGGGGGAAAGTTAAATGATGCTTTGAGTTATTTCACTATTGTATGTTCACTATTTTCTTGAATGAACTATGGAGAAGGTTGTGTAACAGAAACCTCCTTCCATCATGATGTATGCCCTGCTAGAAGCCAGTATCTTGGAGGAACTCACATCAGGCTGTGTTTGGTAGATACCATGATTTTATTACGATATGTATGCCTTTACTATATATTTGTGAGTATAATACATTATTTCCAGAATACCTTTACTAGCGAGTAACTCTGCTGTACTGCAGTATGTCAGTGCTTGTATTAAATAGTAAGAATGAGTTCAACTGGAGGGCTTCTTCATGCCAGAGAAGATTTATTCCTGGGGCCCCGTGGAGGAGTAGCACTTCTATCTAAAATTACTAGCAATAAACACTGGTCAAGGGCAACTATAGTTTATTTGTGTTGGTGATCTCTGCATGTAGAAAGTATGACTGCTTAGAAACTGCCAAGGAGATTAAAGGGTTATCCAAGGCCAAAAATGAGTGACCTATCTTTAGACAGTTTCACACAGTACATATCTTTACATTATACTCATTATACTTTTCTCCATGATGGTTCCACTTCTGACCCTGGCTTACAAACACTGTACTGACCGAAATACTATACGAATAGGAAATAGCAGGCTGGGACAAGGGGCGATAGAAGGCCTGGGGTACAGTTAGATATGCACTGCCATGAGGTGAATTGAGCCTCCCTTAGGCAGTACTTTCCCAGTAATACAGGGATTACATTCCTGCACAGCCCTGCACACTTCTGGGTATGTGGGAAATATTGTACATGGCAGCTTTGTAAAAATACCAAAACCAGCATGAGCAATATATGCAGGAGCCTCGTGTCTGCAGCCTTGTCTTCCAATGACTGGAGGACCTTTACACATTAATAAGGTGCATGTTCCACAGAAACAGAATCCTATTATGTTTCTCTTATGCCATATTAATGATGAGTTACAAGCTATCAAACTGAATATTGAAAAATGCTGTGCACGTGTTTCTAAGAATCTCACTCATGTCAACAGTAAAAAGATAAATGTACACAGTCTTGGTGCGCAGGTATACATGTATAAACGTTGTATATGTACAGATGTAGTAGTGTTCAACTTCAATTTCTGCACATATTACATTTCTGACCCAATTACTTGCAATATTAGTCAATTTTATGCTGGAAAGGAAGGAAGGGCACACTTTACTAATGCTTTGTCCCCGCCCTGAGAGCATGGGTAAGATGTAGGAAAATGGGATTAAAAGATAGGTAGACAGAGAAGTATGGAGATTGGGCCCATCATAGAAAATATATTACAGGGAATATGTGCAGTTATGTATGGAGACTGAAACTGAGAAAGCTAGCTTTGAATAATGAAACTTTTTGTATTTTTTTCTTTAAAGAGGACCTTTCACCATATCCAGGCACATGCAGTTCCATATACTGCCGGAAAGCTGACAGTGCGCTGAGTTCAGCACACTGTCGGCTTTCCCAATCTGTGCCCGGTGTGAAGAGCTTATGGTCCGGTACCGTAGTTCTTCTGTGGTCAGAAGGGCGTTTCTGACCATTAGCCAGAGACGTCCTTCTGCCTCGCGGCGCCTATCACGCTGTGCTGTGTGAGCGGGGAGGAACGCCGTTCCTCCTCGCTCCACAGCACAGCACGATATAACACTGCATGTGCCCAGATATGGTGAAAGGTCCTCTTTAAGTAGTGTTTAATGTTGATAGAAGTTAGATTTCTGTAAATCTTCAGGAGGTAATGAAATGCTCTTTTAGGTTCAGTTCCCGCATCATGGCTGCATCACAAACCACCTAAAGTAGGGTGGTGTTAATGGCAGAATTCCTATTGGTATTACAAAGGATGGATGCAGTGGTGAAAACCTGCAGTAAATTCATTTTTGTTGAAAACCTACAGCACAGGTGGGTTGTACTTTTAGAGCTACATGTGAATGAAATCAACCACTTTTCTGTCTTGAAAGGTAAAAACAAAAACAGAGGCCTAGTCTGATAAAAAAAAAGCTAATTAGGACCTAAATAGTACCTATTATAGCAAAAGTGCTTTGTCTACAATAGTAGATTTCAGTATTTTTCTATGGTCCTGATAGATAGAGTTATACAGCAGATTCACCTGTACTTACTATGTGCAGGGTATGCCATTTAGTCTGCCCACACCAACTCAGAGAGAACTGCAATTTACAGATAGAGCCAACATGGCAGAAAGCTGCTAAATACAGCATAATCTAGGTCTTATAATGGACAGAAATAGTCTTCTCATATACACACACAAATGTCAGCTTATCCTGAAAAGTCACCTGAAAAGATAGGCATGCATTAAGGTCACTGATAAACTGCTACTTTCTGTAGAACTACTGATGATTTCACTTGGATTGTAGCTCATTAGATAATCTCAGGAAAGTCCCCTTCCAGTTGCCCCCAGTTTAAGGCCCCTCTGCTAGTGACCCAGTTGCCCCCAGTTTAAGGCCCCTCTGCTGGTGACCCAGTTGCTCCCAGTTTCATCTGCTCCTACAGCTACCTCTACGTAACCAGAGGTTACAAACCTGTGCTAACATTGTTTATCTCATGACATTACATTTCCCCTTTCCTGGTAGCTTTCTTTAATGAATGGGAGTCTTATTGAAACAACACTTAATTCCCTCTACATTTTCAATCCATTTGTATGTTACTTAATGAATTTAATGCTCAGAAACTGCATAATAAGCATGTACAATGAACTTTGAGTGATATTACATGTATACAAATATATACTGTACATGTGATAAATGGTTACATAGCATTTCCTAATAATGTAATAATATAATGTGCCTCTTACTGATTGGAGCATAGCCTATAATATACCCATAATCCTGTATGTAGTTGTGACAAGTCCAACCATGCAAGAACATTTCAGTAAGAATGTTCTTGACCCTCAGCTTCCTGACATTGCATAGGTCAAATCTGTATTTCACTGAAACCATGAAACAAATGATATATAGCCATTTGGTTGCATAGAAGAGGGCACAGCAGACAACCACTCCAGGCAATGAATTGTTACATCATTATTCAGCAGCTTTGAATCATTACTAGGTTGGAATGTTAGTCTAATACATCTATGACATTCCTCTTAAATCACCATAGGTAGTATGACCAGGTAGCTGCATATAGGAAAGATTGGAAATCAATATTATACATGACATATAGTGGCAGTTACAAAGGACTACTGTACATCTATACAGTTTGCCTGTATACAGTTTGGGTTATAGTCCTGAGTAAGGGTGAGGAAGTCTTTGCAGTATCCACTGGTGTGTTCACAGTCCTGTCCACTCACATTGGCCAATACCCTAGCAAAGTTTTGGCTAAAACTTCGGCACGAATGCACAACAGTAAGAATACATAGTTCCGCATATATACACAACTCAAATATAAAAGTACTACCATCCATTCAATACCTAAAAAACTATACCAAGATTGGCTTTATTAAAATACAATACCAAACAGGAAAACAATCGGGTGCCCCTGGTCGTCACATATAACCCACAGTTGGAGATGCTGAGAGGAATCACATGCAAATTACATCTACTACTGCAAAAAGACAACCGTCTAAAATCCATATTTCCAGATCCCCCTCTCCTGTGCTACAGACAGCCACCAAACCTCAGGAATATGGTGATTAGCAGCTCACTGTCACCTCCAACTAACACAGGAACATTTCCATGCGGACAGAAAAGATGCAAAACCTGCCCTCACATACTGACAACTGACAGGATAGAGATATCAAACTCTAACAGGGAATATAAAATCCGAGGTGCGTTCACCTGTAACACACCTAATGTGGTGTATTTAATAATATGCACCAAATGTTCCACTGAAAATCTGTATGTTGGGGAGACCGGTCAGAAGCTCAGAATGAGAATCAACGCACATCGCCATACAATTAGAGAACAAAGAATGGACCTTCCTGTTTCAAAACATTTCTGTAACGAAGATCATAATATCACCAATGACATGAACATTTTGATTTTAAGAGGGAATTTTAAATTCAAGAAGAACAGACGGATTTATGAGTACAAGTGCATGACCCTATTTAACACACTGGAAAATGGAATGAACCTTTCACATGGGTTCATGGAATCCTACAGAAATCACTGACCTTAGACAACCATAAAGACACTCTGAACTGATAAGAACCTGGGAACTGGGGATTTGTTTACGTGTACATACCAATAAGCCTCTTCCCCCCTCCCTCCTAAAATTCTATCCCTATGTGTCCTGTTGTACATAAATATGCAGTCTTCAGAAATTGTTTTTAGTTATATCTGAAGAAGAAGCCAGGAGCTTTGAAATGTTATAATCTGTCATCATTATGAGTTAGTCATTAAAAAGATATCATCTACTGAAAACTTTCATGTTTTTTTTTTTTTTTTTTACAAAAAAACTATTGATTTTTTTCTGCTTTCGTAGTTATTCCTTGAATTATATCAAAATTTATGACCAATTGTAATCAGATGATCTACTTTAAAACAATCTTGGAGCTTCCCTCTTAGAAACAAACTATTAATCACTTAAAAATACCACATGGTCCCTCCAGTCTGTCTTCGTATTATTTCCATTTTATTGTACGATAGACATGTGGAAATTCACTTACTGTAGATTTCCAAACTACATCTGCTGTTCATTCCAAGGCTCAGCTATTCTTCTAGTATTCCAAATGCAAATAGATAAGGCTACTATAAGGTGTCAGGCACAGGATAAAGTGAGGTGAACTTTGCTGGATCACTCTAGGTTCACATTTGTGCTTGGATTTCCATTCTTCCGATAAAAGGAAACCCAATCCACTTAAAAAGCAGTTACCCGTGGAAACTAGTAGACCCCTCTGCTGGGTTTTCGCTGAGTTTTTGTCTGAATAATGCGGAGAGAAAATCCTGCAATTCTGTCAGATAATACTCATTTTCTTCCAGAAAGTGATTGCAATCACAAATTCTTTGGTATTATTATCTTCATTTAATTTGTCTTCAATGGAAAACCACAAAAAGAATTGTCAAAAAGCCAAATTGGATATAATTCAACACCAAACATAAAAAGGGGTTGGACAAAAGTATTGGCACTGTTTGAAATATCATGTGATGCTTTTCTAATTTGTGTTATTAACAGCACCTGTTACTTACCTCAGGCACCTAACAGGTGGTGGAAATAACTAAATCACACTTGCAGCCAATTGAAATGGATTAAAGTTGACTCAACCTCTGTTCTGTGTCCTTGTGTGTACCACATTGACCATGGAGAAAAGAAAGAAGACCAAAGAACTGTCTGAGGACTTGAGAAGCAAAATTGTGAGGAAGCATGAGTAATCTCAAGGCTACAAGTCCATCTCCAAAGACCTGAATGTTCCTGTGTCTACCGTGCGCAGTGTCATCAAGAAGTTTAAATCCCATGGCACTGTGGCTAACCTCCCTAGATGTGGACGGAAAAGAAAAATTGAGAGATTTCAACGCAAGATTGTGCAGATGGTGGATAAAGAACCTCGACTAATATCCAAACAAGTTCAAGCTGCCCTGCAGTCCGAGGGTACAACAGTGTCAACTTGTACTATCCGTCGACGTCTGAATGAAAAGGGACTGTATGGTAGGATACCCAGGAAGACCCCACTTCTTATCCAGAGACATAAAAAAGCCAGGCAAGGGGCCACATGGTGGCTCAGTGGTTAGCACTGCAGCCTTGCAGTGCTGGAGTCCTGGTGTTCAAATCCTGCCATGGGCAAAAAACCATCTGCAAGGAGTTTGTATGTTCTTCCCATGTTTGTGTGGATTTCCATCCCATATTCCAAAAACAAAAAAAGACATACTGATAGGGAATAATGTACATTGTGAGCTCTATGTGGGACTCACAATCTACATAAAAAAAAAAAAGCCAGGCTGGAGTTTGCCAAAACTTACCTGAGAAAGCCAAAAACATTTTGGAAGAATGTTCTCTGGTCAGATGAGACAAAAGTAGAGCTTTTTGGGAAAAGGCATCAACATAGAGTTTACAGGAAAAAGAAGAGGCCTTCAAAGAAAAGAACACGGTCCTTACAGTCAAACATGGCGGAGGTTCCCTGATGTTTTGGGGTTGCTTTGCTGCCTCTGGCACTGGACTGCTTGACCGTGTGCATGGCATTATGAAGTCTGAAGACTACCAACAAATTTTGCAGCATAATGTAGGGCCCAGTGTGAGAAAGCTGGGTCTCCCTCAGAGGTCATGGGTCTCCCAGCAGGACAATGACCCAAAACACACTTCAAAAAGCACTAGAAAATGGTTTGAGATAAAGCACTGGAGACTTCTAAAGTGGCCTGCAATGAGTCCAGACCTGAATCCCGTAGAACACCTGTGGAGAGATCTCAAAATGGCAGTTTGGAGAAGGCCCCCTTCACATCTCAGGGACCTGGAGCAGTTTGCCAAAGAAGAATGGTCTAAAATTCCAGCAGAGCCTTGTAAGAAACTCATTGATGGTTACCGGAAGCGGTTGTGTGCAGTTATTTTGTCTAAAGGTTGTGCTACCAAGTATTAGGCTGAGGGTGCCAATACTTTTGTCCGGCCCATTTTTGGAGTTTTGTGTAAAATGATCAATGATTTGACTTTTTTTTTCATTCTCTTTTATGTTTTTTCATTGCAAGAAAAATAAATGAAGATATTAATACCAAAGAGTTTGTGTTTGCAATCATTTTCTGGAAGAAACTGAGTATTATCGGACAGAATTGCAGGGGTGCCAATACTTTTGGCCAACACTGTATCTCTTCTTACACTTAGTATTAGTCTCTTGTGAGAAAATTTTAAAGGGATTCTACCACTGAAACAACTTTTTTTCTATTTACCACGTCGGAATAGCCTTAAGAAAAGCTATTCATCTCCTACCTTGCTCAGTTGCCTCCGGCCCGCCGTTCCGTAGAAATACAGTTTTTTATCAGTATGCAAATGAGTTCTCTTGCAGCAATGGGGGTGGGCCCAGCGCTCAAACGGCAATGGGGGTGTCTCCACTGCTGCCAGAGAACTCTCTCCAGCGACGCCTCCATCTTCAACAGCAACCGCGTCTTCTTCCGGCTGGGGTCACACTCCGCTCTTGCGCGCATGTACAGTACGCTACTGTAGTTCCTGTAGGTTCTACGGAGAACTACAGGAATACAGAAGAAATGAATGTCGCTAATGATGGGTTCACATCTTGTTTTATTCCAATCTTTTGCTTCATTGTAGAAACAGAGGGATGGACTAAATATGAAGAAGGATCTATCTAATGATTTAAAACAACAGATTTCGAGAATAATGGGACCTGTCTCTTCTTTGTCATTTTGATGGACAAAAAAGTTGTTCTTGTGAGACTTTCAACTGTAATTTCAGACAGACTCTGAACGGATTCTCCAAGGCACGTGTGAATGCAGCCTTAAGGGCTTCAATATACTTGTGAAAACATTAGTACACCGGAAATATATACACTTTATGTAGTGTATACATGTTACCATTTGCTGTTAGCATTCTTTATGTATTAAACAATACATTTCACTGGATCTGAAGTCAACCATCTACAAAGAAGAATGGAGAACATTGAGACTTTATGCAGATGTGAAGGTTTTCTCCCTTAGTTCTACAAATGTTTTGTTTTTCCTACTAAATTCTGCTAACATTTCTTGTATGATGTGATTTTACTCACAAGTTTGCCATTTCTGGAGACTGGAAATATGAGATTGTTTTTCTTTAATTAAAATAAGCAAAATGCAAGAATACTTGAAAACAGTTTGGAAATGTTATGTTTTCATCCTGACAAACTCTTAGAGGTTATAAATTTACTTATTTTGGCTTGAATATGAATGTGTGAGCAAGTAGTATACAAAATATACAAATGTGTGTAACCTTACGTCCCCCCTCCAATTTTTGTTAAGGACCTATTTCATAAGAACCAATTCAATACTTATCGCAACATGATATAAAAAACCTTGAAAGACTTTAATTCACACAAAAAATAGAAGGCTGCTCATAGACAAATATATGACATCACTTTTTCGTACAATATTGTAGGTATGTTTGAAGTTTTACACTTTGCAAAGTGGACTTTAGAAAAATTACACTAAGCACTGTAGTATAGATGTAGCTCAATGTATCCAGAGATGTATGGTGTAAGATGAACAATTTTAGTAAAAACTGGAGGATTTCAAAATACGCTGTCATAAGATGTCTATCCTATGTGTGTTGCTACCTAGCGGTTGTCATGTGACTTACTTCATGTCCAGTGTGTTGAAAGCGAGTTGTGATAATTATAGTGAATTTGTTTAGTAAGAAATAGAAGTCCTAATCCAAAGTTAAGTAAAGGTTATTGTGGACACGTATGTACATTCCATTATCCCTAACACCCTAGTCATTCCAGGCACTTTAGAGATAAATTACCAGTGATCTTACCCATCTTTATAATAAAAAAAATATTCTTAACAGTTATAATAGCTGTATTTATTATGTCAGAAAGTGAAGGGTCACAATAGGTGTAAAATAAAGTGTGAGTGGTGTTCAAAGTACATCATAAGGGATCCTTCACACAGAGTTTACGCTCCGCTCATTCTCAACTTAAAACTCGTTCAGAGTGAGCGGCATAAAAAACAGATCCCATTGACTTGAATGGGTGCCTGTGTACGCACGCTCCTCATTGAAATGGCAGGCTTTTTTACCTATTGCTTTCAATGTGATACACGTGTATCACATTGAAAGCAATAGGTAAAACAGCCTCCCATTGATTTCAATGTGGAGCGTACATATGCTGGCACCCATTCAAGTCAATGGGATCTGTTTTTTACGCCGCTCACTCTGAATGAGTTTTACGTTCAGAATGAGCGGAGCATAAACTCTGTGTGAAGGCTAACATTGCTGAATTCTTTTTTTTACATGGAGATCCCATTAATTTACAGGTGCTATCATACTTATCTACTCCAACAATGGTGCTTAAAGAGCAAGCAATTCCTTCCTGCCAGATACTCCCAAGTTACAAAACTGCATAAATAAAGGAAATTAATACCCTAATGTATCAAGATCCAGGACTATAGTAGGTTAATTTGAGAATCTGGTGTCTTTATAACATAATAGTAAATACAATTTTAGATTAAGGTTGTAGCTATAAAACTAGATTAATAGTTTGTGACTCTAGAGAAATAACTTATGCCATTGTACAGTTTGCCTTAAAGAGGACCTTTCCTATTGTAAAAAGGTATTAGGTATAACTGATATGCTGCAATTTAAAAACAATTTGATGGTTTTCACAGCATTCCCACTTTTGATTTTTTTCTCCATTGTTTGGATGGACAGAATCCCATCCATTTTGCAGGTATTGTAAAACACAGTTGTTTTTTTTTTTTTTTTTGCTGTAGTCAAAATGCCCAGTTTTTTGTAAAGTGGAGCCCCCGCGCCTTAAAGAAGAAAAGAAGAACATGGCTTTGCTTTCCAAAATCTTGAGTCAGACCACATTGTACATTATGTGCAGGTTAGGAAATCTGTGTATAAGAAAGGCAAGGCTGAATTGGAGCACAAGACATAATTAAGGAAATGGGAGGAAGATGGAATTCATTGAAAATCACAAAACACTTACTGTACTATAAGTGTAGATTTTCCTACATCTTGCAGACATTAAAGTGCCGGGTTAACCATATCATTTCTGTTCCAGAAATCGGTCCAGTCACAATCACAACTGATCCAGAGACATTTAAGAATGAACTTAAAGAATTATACGTACAGGTCAGTAAAGTATTACAGAATCCTGACCTAAAGAGCATTTTACATCAAAATCTTACCTTTATATCTTCATGCAGATTTTACACTATAATTTTCTCACTACAATGTCACTCAATGGCTGTTCATGAATAGTCATTTTTTGGTGCAGCTCCTGTTCATTCTTTTTAGAATGCCTAAGCCAGGTTTTTTCTAAATAAGACGATATGCTCCCCCAATAGTTTATACATACACCTTAAATCTATTCTTATATTCCTTCAAATTCTTTCCAAAGTATATATTAGAAGCTAGAATTAATTTTAATTTATGCAAGACTGACAGAAGGAATATTCATGTCATAAACATGAATATTTTTCTTTTGTTTGTCATCAGAGGGAACCTTCTAACTACCCCTTTAACTTTGCTATTAGGTAGAGAATTGTGTATAGGTTGACCAATGGAAATCTGTTTCTTTTGCAACCTATAAAGATTAAAAAAAAAAGACCCAACCCCCTCAATATACAGTAGATGTCTGGGTTTTTTTAAAATATGGAGCTGAGCTGAGCCATCGCATTGCCTTTTGTCACTAACATATCTGTTTTTCATGTATGTTAGGTCAGTGACAACTGGGGTTGAGCCGATCTTGAGATTTCAAGATCGATTTTAAAATCTGATTTCCAATCATTTTCCAGCCGATCCCGATCTCGATCGTGAAATTTGCTCAATCGCTGATCGGAATCCGATCTTTTCCGATACCGATCCTCAACCGTAGTCAATGCTTCTCTATGGGAAAAGTCACTTTTTAGGGTTGAGCCGATCTTGAGATAACCTCCAATCTCGATCCCGCTGGAAAAGATAGGGTCGGAATTCCAATCGCGATGGTGAAAATTACTCCATCGCTGATTGGAATCCGATCTTTTCTGATCCTGATCGCTTAACCCTAGTGACAACCAGAATGGTCGTTTGCATAAAGCCTTAAAATGAAATCTATAAAACAATGACATAATTCCATTTTTTCCCAAATTCCGCATTTATCTTGCAACTTCCTAATACATGGTGTGGAGTATTAAAGGGGCTCTATCAGCAAAATCATGTGATTTGGGGCTCTATCAGCATGATTTTGCTGATAGAGCCCCTTTAAATGGTGCCATTAAAAAGTATAATTTGTCTTGCAAATAAAGCAAATCTCTATAACTCTAATTGAATCAAAAAGTTAAAAAGCCATGGCAAAAAGCAAATACATAAATGGAAAATAGTCACGTCAGAGTGGGGCTAACATTGCTCTTAATTTCCAAAGTTTTGGTTCTTGGCTATTTCATACTAGCATATTCTGATAGTTGGGCTATAAGAAAATGTTTCCATGTGGCAGAATGAACTCTGTTTAGATGCAAGTAACAGATTTTTATCTCCAAAACGTTCTGCTTTTGCAGAGCATATCCTTGCCATAGTGCCTTAGAAATCCCTTGTACTTAGTACGCTTTCTTATTGCTTGCCATTTCAGAGGTAACTTCCCTTTAAGGCTGACATAGTAGCGCGTGTGGCTTGTGTTTCATTAGACGGCTGTAAACTGAAGGGTTAGAGCTAAGTATAGTGCTAATACATTATTTCCGACTCTTTGAAAACCTCTTTTCAAGGATTGCCACAGGGCTTATGAAGTAACAGACTTTGTCATTAAGTGCTATTTACTAAGCTCTTTCTAATGCGTTTGATCCGATATTATAGTCAGGTAAAGCTATTTGCCTTCCCATAAATCTCTAATATCTGTCATTAATCTTAGCTAACATGTGGCTTGGCTTGATGTTTTAGAGATATGTAATAAACTGAGGATACAAACAAGATCCTGCTTATTATACTAAGGCTAACTTACCATTGCTGTTCTTACAGTCTCCGTTCCCATTCACTTTAATTTGTATAAACAGTGTATTGTTACAGGGTGGCGGTGACTGTCCAGAGATGAGTGTCGGGGCTATTAAAATTGCCCTGGAAATATCTCTACCTGGATCTTTTATCTATGTGTTTACTGATGCAAGATCGAAGGATTACCAGCTCGCCAATGATGTCCTGCAATTAATACAACAGAAACAGTCACAGGTGAGTATTAAGACAAACCAAAATGTTAATCTTTTCTTATACATTGGTGGTATCATATACACTCCAAGCCAAGTTCACACATGGTTGCATTCAGCTTATGTGTGTCATTCATTAATATGGGACAAATAGTGAGGATCTGATGTTCGTGGCCATCCTATCACAATGATCCATGCTGCCAGCAATGAGGAAACTTCTCCCAACTGCACAAGAGCTATGGACTAGAGAATAATTAATTTTGTTGCGGCACAAGGGATGATTTGCTTTTTTCACCAAACGTTACCTGCATAAAAAACAATTGGCTAGTACATTTATAGGAATGGTTCTCTTGATCATTACTAGGGATGGGCAAACGGATTTATTTATAAATAGATTCAACTCAAAATTGGACTTTTGGGGTTGGTGACCCACAAAACACTATTATATTGCGGGTGTGAGGATATATAATAAGTGGATGCCCAGGGAAGGTAAGGGAAAATAACACTTATACTCACCTTACCTTACCTCTCCTGGGTGTCTGGAGGCTGTCAGCATCCTGTTTAGGGGCTCTGTTTGATATCATGCACCCCGGGGTCACTGCTGAGGCTCAGGAGAGGTGAAGCAAGATGAGTATGAGCCTTTGCTATTTTTACTCAACTCTCCTGGGTCTCCACTTATTATACTATGGGGCTTGATGAGACCCCAACATGTAATAATAGCATTTCCAGGTCTATCCAAACAGGTTTGGTACAAAACGAACCAGAGGACTGAAGCAAAACAAATCTCATGAGTTGATCCTAAATTGATCCAATAATAATAGGCAGAGATACTTGACATTTACAATCACTCCTTAATGGGGTTCTTAGGAAAATCATATTGATGACCTATCCAGAAGACCCTATTTCAGTAACCCTCCACAGTGTATGTTGTTTTATAATCTCCTACACTTGTAATATGTTTCCAGAAAAAAAATTCAGTCATTAAGAATAACTTTGTAATTCTCTAATATTTTTTTTAAATGGTTACTAACTTTTCAACATATCAGATGGTTAAGAAGGAAGAGAGGAGAAGTGATTGAGAGAGGAGAGACACAGACGTGTGCAAAAACTGGTGGAGCTAAACAGGAAGGAGCTAAATAACGCTAGGTTCACACTAACGCTCAGGTTTCCCTCCTTCAGCTCGCTAGGGGACTCGAAAGATGGAAACCCTGTCTGCTTTAAAAGTGGTTACATGCAGTTTTTATATTGAAATCAGCATAGAGAAAACTCTTCCTTGTAGGACTTTCATCTTCGCCAGTTTTAAGTGGAATCTGGAGCAGAGTGCCCGAATGCTGCCTAAACACTAGTATGAATCTAGCGTTAGAAGTTTCAATCTCACAACAACTACTGTCTAACCCTCATAAATATAGGTCAGTACTTCTCTATTGATTGAGAGAAAGCTACCGTGCAGATTCTCATCTGATTTCTGTGTGTATCACATAAGAGACATCATACTAGATAGTCTCCACCTACCAGATCAGGGAGAACTGAGAAATGGAGAGAGGGTCTGCAGAGGGGAGAACTGCTAAAATGCAAAATGTAAGTTATGTAATGGTCATTTACACATCATACAATTTACACACGTTACTATTGATTTATTGAGTTTGTTGAAAGAGCAGGTACTCTTTAAGTTATTTTCCTTTAATACATGGTTTATAGGTCACACTGAATATCCATGCTATGTGTGATATAAAATATTACACATGCTCCATTATTACTGTCTCCCACCAGGTTGTGTTTGTGCTGACTGGAGACTGTGATGACAGAAGTCATGTGGGTTACAAGATATATGAAGAAATTGCTTCTACAAGCTCTGGCCAAGTGTTTCACCTGGATAAGAAGCAAGTTAATGAGGTAAAATAGGCCAGCAGCCATAGACGCTCTATTCTGTTCCTGAAGGATACCATAGTTACAATTATCTGACATTCACAGTTCATTATCTGTTGCAATAAACGCCCCATAACAGTGCCGTGGAGCTAGGAGGCTGAAGGGTGGGGGACAGAACTGAACCTCGGACTCTCCTGATGAATACAAAGGAATTCTGTCCGGCCCTCAAGCCCTTCCAGCCTGCCTTCGCTGTATACGGAATAATAAAGTCTTGTTTTTACTATTTTTGGACCATTGTGTAATATATTCTATTTGCATCCACCATCTGCTTTCAACCATACATGGCCTCCTTCGTAGAATAATTCTGTAATTTATCTTATGCTTGAGACCACAACCAAAGATACTGAAAAATATTTCCATAATAATATATAAAGATATATAGAGAAAAACCATATGGTGTGTTACCCAAACAAGTGTCGGAGTTAACGTAAGAGTAAATATTAATAATGAAAAATGATTGAGGATTCTATGTCATAGCAAAATCTATGAAATTTCCCAAGTATTGTTTATAAGAGAAAGGAATGTTTAGTGCAATGTTCCCACTGGTTATGATAACATTGACAATGTTTCTTAAATTAAATACATACAAAAATGCTAAACACTATTCCAAATACTTGCTGCTAGAGGCCAGAGGCCAAAGGAGAGAAGTCTCCAGTACTACAAACATCTTGTAAGTGCAAACATTCCAGTGGTCTGGCCTAGTTTTATGGGTGCACATATAGAGCTCTGCTCTGGTCAGCACAAGGAATCTGGATTCATTTAGCAAAAACCTTAGTGGGCAGGTTTGTGCATCCATCCATTAGTAAACTAAATACATAGAGAAACATTGTTATGGTGTATATCACTAAGAATATCTAATGGCATCATATGTCTTAAAGACAACTACTACTAGCTAGAAGAAAAAAAGAAGCAAGCGGCAAGCATAGTTTTGGATAACACCTTAAGTATTGCCAATGACCTATACTGGAGATTTAGATGCAACAATGTGAGACAGAATTATTCACCGATTATTATCGTAAAGGGCTGCCCAATCTGGACAGTTTTATTTAGAAGGGTCCCTAACAACAACCTGAGTGCAGGGCGTTTCACTACTACGGACCCCCAAAATCAGCTGTAATCAATGCTAACACCTCTGGATTCTGCAGAGCAAGAGACACTGTTGTGGCTGCTGTCAGGTTTATGAATGAAGATCCCTTTCATTTAACTCAGAGATCCAAGAGGCTACGCCCGCATATTCTTTTTTTTCTTCATTATTTTGAGTCAAAGACAAAAATTGATTATAAAAGCAGAAGTTAAAATGCTTCCATTATGTATACCAATTGTTTTGTATAGACTCCTGAGTTTAGCTAAAAAAAATGCAGCAAAATCTGCAACACAAATGGGCTGGTATCAGCCCGTATTAACTTACCACTCCTCGCCCCTGCTCACTAACTCCTCTTCCCTCTGCGTCATCATGACCTAATGTGCAGCACACAGGTCCCATTGAAGGCTGAAGAGGAAAGAGGAGACCAAAAACAGGAGCTGGGAGTGGTAAGTGAATGCAGCCTGGTTCTCCCCAATTCTGCTGATCTGCTTGTTAAAACTGGATCGGCAGAACCGAGGATAAGTTAGCCTGTGACCTACAAGATAAGTCCAATACTCATCTGTCTTCTCTCTGGTGCCTCCACTTCTTCCTCCTCTAAGCATCCAACAGTGAACCTAGTGCAGGGAGAAAGAGCTGAACCAGGGAGCAGACATTTAAGTAATGGTAAGTAAGGACCTAATACTGCTATAGGGGAGAACCAGTGAACAGGCCACTTTATGGCCCATACAGTGACCCCTTCACTATTCCCCCATACAGTGGGCCCTTCACTATTCCCCCCATACAGTGGCCACTTCTCTGGTCCTCACACATTATATTGTGTGGGGGAAGTGATGGGGGCTAGGTTTTGTGTGTGAAGAAATTAAAAGTGTGCCATTTGCAATAAAAATTCACAAAATAGTTAATTTACATTTAATGTTAAAGAGGACCCTTCATGTCTTTCTAGATGTATTGACTTTCTACCAGTATATAATACCACACATCTATAAGGAGGTGAAAGGTATTCTTTAATGGTTAAGGCCCCACGTAGCGAACCGGAGTCAAAAAGTTGTATGGAAAAAACATGGTGGAAACGTATCATGTTTTTTTTCTGCAGCACTTTTCAGAAAAAGTCCATTATGGATATTTTTCTGCAATGGGTGGGGGGATTAGCCAGTATCCCATCTACTTTGCAGGTATGTTTAGGCTATGTGGAGCCCTGGCCTAAAAAAATGTCAGTCTGAGTGGTCAACACGCTTGCCCTAGTTTAAGCATAACAGCAAACTTTCATTAAACAAAATGTATATATTATTATTTTTGTCTTCTTTTCTTGTAATGTTCCTTTATTTATCTATTTTCTTTTAAATATTTGATACAAAGTTTGGTAACAATGATATGTCTTTATTCAGGTGTTAAAGTGGGTAGAGGAAGCTGTTCAGGCCTCAAAGGTTCACCTTGTATCTACAGACCACCTGAGTGGTGCATTACACACATGGGAAATTCCATTTGATCCAAGTCTTAAGGAGGTTACTGTGTCACTAAGTGGACCTTCTCCAAATATTGAACTCTATGATCCTCTTGGTAAGGTTCATTACAAGACTAAAAACGGTTAATTCTCTGTGCCATGATAGGAAATGATATCGTTGACATTTCATTTATGAACGAGGTTGTACACAAATATCATAGGCTCCCATTGTAAAATGGAGTAAGAGTCCCCCTGTGATGTTTTTAGGAATTAGAGGATTTGTTTTTACTAAAATAATTCATGCTCACCCCGAAGGCTTTACTAATATGATGTAGTCTACCCATCACCATAGTCTTCATGTTTTCGTTAAATTTGCACCTTAAAGTGTAACTAAACTTTTCAGCAACTTTTCATTTTTAAATTAATAAATGTTGTAAAATATTTTAACTGATTTTAGCATCTTGCCATGAAATCCTGCACTGAAATCCAGAAATACAGCATTTCACAAAAAGGAGACAAACTTGTTAATAAAATAAGTTCCAACACCTATTAACCCCTACCCCTACTATACCATACAATTCACCTATAAGGAATAGTTTGTAAAACAAAAAAACACAACACAAAGTTTTTCAATATCAAAAGTATAACAAATTTATTAATATACACAAAACTACTCAATAAAAAAAATCCAAAAATTAAAGACAATTAATAATTAATATAAATTCAAGGTCACGGTGTCACAAATATGCATTACATAAAGAGAAAAAAAATGTATCCATCAATAAATACTATACACTAATATTAGATCGTTCCCCATACAATAAGTCATGGATTTGTCTATTTCAATCCACAACCAAACAGGTGCAAAAAAGAGGACCAAATATAAACAAATAAAAAAATAAATACATAAGCACCCTATAAAGTTGTGCACACCATGATCAGTCAAATCTTAAATGGCCACACATGCCTAGCCCACATATAGTTCTAACATACTATGACATATAAGAAGTATATAGAAGTTTTGACCTCCACCTGCAGCCCCAAGAGATAAGATAATCCTTTAATAGTCCCACCACGGGGAAACTCAGTGTGTTACAGAAGCATGGATAATACAATAATATATTACAAGAAAGAACACATACAAGCTCAGATATTCTCAACTAAGGGTATAATAAATGCTACATATAGACGTAACTAAGGACAAATTAGCATATAAAAATTCTGATAGTCTCTCCAATGTACGTTCGACTAGGGAGAGATTAATGGTTATTTTACCACCCTTATTGAACGGTTAGTATACTCCCCCGGTGTTATTTTTACAGGAGGGGTTTTAACACTCTCCTGTTTTGGTTTTAGGAATTATTTAGGACACTGTTTGTGTATTAACCTGTTGGTTCACTATGATGCAAGTAGCGTCAGTAAAAGAACATTAACCTATTGTTTCTTACCAGAGAATTGAACTATATTCTATAGGTGTACTGGTATTATTTCCCTAGTCCCTTCCTTCCCACATTTATTTGTAGTAGTTGCCGATTTTAATTGGATTATTAAAATTTTTATATGCTAATTTGTCCTTACTTACATACAAGCTCAGAAAAGCAGATAGAAAATAAACAAGGAGTCAGAGCAACTAAAAAGAAAAGAAAGACGTCAGGATCATTTAGTTCTCTGTACGGAGTGCTCTACGCTTAGCCTGATGTTGATTATACAGCCTGACCATAGTTGGGAGGAAGGATCTCCGATAGCGCGCCTTCTCACACTTGGGGTGAAGCAGTTGGTCACTTACAGTACTGCCCAGTGCTATCATAGTCTCATACATGGGATGGGAGTTGTTCTCCAGCATGGAGCTCACCATGGACAGTATCCTTCTGTCACCCACCACCTGTACTGGGTCCAGGGGGCTCCCCAGGACAGAGATGGCCTTTCTAACCAGCCTGTAAAGTCTATTAATGTCCCTGGCCAATATGCTACTCAACCAGCAGTCCACTCTAAAGAAGATGGCTGATACTACCACAGGGTTGAAAATGACACAAATGTTGGCAGAAAATCAAAAGCGTTTGAGATTGAAGCCCCACGTTGTGAAAACGCAGCTTTTTAAAGTACCTGCAAAGTGGATGGATTAGCTAAAATTGCAGAAAAAAATCTGAAGCAGAAAATTAGCTTTTTAGAAAATGCCGGTATTTGCAAATCGCAGCATATCAATTATAACGGAGGAAACGCTGGTGTTTTCTGTATAGGTATAATAGGGACAGGAAGACTGCAGAGGAAAAAAATATGTGATGCATCTCCGCAGTGTTTTTTTTTTTTTTTTCACTTCGTGGGGCCATAGCCTGAAATTTTAGGTACAAGTTGTAATGTATGTCTTAATATTTGTCATTTTGAAAGTTGTGAGGGATATTGTAATAGGATTATGCCCATTGCAGATAGTGGGAGCTTTCCATGTCTAACAATTGTAATATCATTTTCAGTTTCTTGAAATATGTTTAGATTTCAAAACTTCTCTTTTTGGAAATGTATTGTGAAAAATGTTTCTTGATACTTGGAGACAAAATATTGTCATTTTTTTTCTCATTTTAGGGAAGCAGATGAAACCAGAAACAGGCCTAAATGAGTTATTAAATATATTTAATTCTGCCAAGGTGCTAAATATTAAAGAACCCGTGCCTGGTACTTGGAAAATAAAGGTAACATGGTATCTGTTATTATTCTTGGCCATATTCACTGCACATGTAAAAACACAAGTATAAGCCTAAAGGATTGCTATATGACATTTATAGGGAAAAATAAATAATACAAATAGAGAAAATCATTTGGAGAAATTAGAACATTTTTTGGCCATAAATCGCTTCTCCTTCTGCTCTATGTGTGAACAAGATTAAACCATGAATATTAAAATTTTCATTTTTTTATGATATAGTGTTTAGAGATTACAACTACAACTTCATTTTCTGATTGTTTTTCAGACATCAAGTAATGGACGTCATTCTGTGAGAATCACTGGAGTCAGTACTGTAGACTTCAGAGCAGGATTTTCTAACAAGCCTACCTTAGATTTCAGTAAAACATCCAGCAGACCTATACAAGGTGAGTTCTCTTGTCCAAGAATTTAACCACTTCCCGCCGCTGGCAATTTTCAAATTTCGTCTTTGACTCCTCACCTTCCAAAAGCCATAACTTTTTTATATTTCTGTTCACAGAGCCGAGCCTTAAATTTTTGTGGCATAAATTTACTTTGTAATTATGTAATATTCTGTATGTATTCTGAAAAAATTCTGAATGGGCTGGAATTGGTGAAAAACTGCGTTTGTTATGGGATTTGTTTTATTCACTAAGAAAGATTGGGCTTTGCAATTTTAACATTCCCTATCCTTTTTTTTCCCTCTCTACTCTTTCAGAAGCCATGTATGCTCAGCTAGGTTAAATATCCATATGTTAGTGAACATGGGAAGAATATGCAAATCTGACTTCTATTATGTAATTATTATGCCAGTGCCTCAAGTATGCACACCAATAGAGGGCACTGACTGAGAATGTGCAAGTCTATCTTCTATGATGTAATTAGGAAGACAGAGTCTCAGTCAAACACACCTATGGAGGACGCTCCCTTTAACATCATGCCGACCTTCTCAGAGGCCTTTGTTTGCAATGATGTTGGGATTATACCAGGTACAGTCTCACAGCCAAGGACAGCTGTTTCGATGTGTTGCATCTCATCAGCTTGGCGCAGAGAGGACTGATCTGGCAGAGGTGAGAGGCTTAGACAGGGTTGGGGGGATATTGTCACTCCATAAGGAGAGAACCACCATTTAGGTGTGTGGAGTCAAGTCAGCGTCCTCTATTGGTGTGCATACTTTAGGCACTGGCATCCTATTTACATCATGGAAGTCAGATTTGCATATTCTTCCCATGTTCCTTTGCACAGTGGAGCGCTCATGGCTTAATAAGACTCCACACACCTAAATGGTGGTTCTCTCCTTATGGAATGACGATATCCCCTCAACTATGTGTTAGTGGTGAGCTTCAACCAGAGAGTAAATAGGATAGTATATCCCAAATTTTCATCCCAAATCCCACTGGTTGTGCTCACAATGAGAACCTGGACAGTTTAGGTGAGCTCCTAAAAGACGTTTTTCTGTAATACTTCATTCCTGAGGGTTAATTGTCAAGATAGCTATAAAATTCCTTCCCAATATTATATAGAGAAGGTTCTCCAGACACTGCACAAGATGAGAATATTTTTACATGCGACCAAAAAGAATATAGAAAAAAAATTGCACTGCAGCACTCAAATAAAAATGGTCATTTATTCCGTTATGCTTTAAAATCTTCCAGGAATCCTCTGTTTATCAATTCTTGGTGAAAAATTTATGTATAAGTGACTAGAGATATATGGCAGGGCCACTCAGTATTTTTTTTCTGTATTCAAACAATATTACATATGAGCTCAGTGTGAAGAAAACTTAATGTCCCAAAGTCAACTTTGTCTTTAAAAAAATGTATTGTCTATTAACTTTCTCCTGTGACCTTCTGTAGATCACATAGATAAATCTGCGGATGGTTACTGATTCCCTGATGCGTTATGTAATTTTTCTTACAGGGATTCCCACGTATATTCTCTTAAACACCACAGGCTTACATCACCCTGCAAGGATTGATCGTCTGGAGTTGTTAACTACTTCAGGACTTCTTCTAAAGACAATTCCCATAAAATATTATCCTGATAGAATACCATATGAAATATGGAATGTATCTGAATTTATTCCACCAACAGAACCATTTTTTCTAAGAATAACAGGATATGATAAAGATGATTATCTGTTTCAGAGAGCATCAAGTGTTTCATTTTCTAATATTGTACCAGGTAACTGCTGAATCCTTAAAGATCCCTGTAACCTGTTTAAGCCCTATTATGAGCTATGCATAAAACCCATGAGCAAATCAAATCAAACAAGCTTTATTGGCACGTCCGAATAGATATTTGGCATTGCTAAAGCTAGTAAAGTGTGTGTGTGTGTGTGTGTGGGGGAGTTGGATTTGGGTGGTTGAGTGGTAGGTATGGGGGGGTGGGGTGGGTGGTTTGATGTATAACAGTCCGTAGAGTCTCATCTTCCTCTTACTTGGTGACCGCTATATGGGAAGGTGGGGTGGGGTGGGTGGTTTGGGGTATAACAGTCCGTGGGGTCTCATCTTCCTCTTGTTTGGTGACAGCTGGACACGTATTGGGCAGCGATCTCCACAGTGGCCTCTTCTTCTCCCAGTAGGATGTAGAGTTTCCTCTTCTTTTCTGCAGATGTGAAGTCTGGGATGTGGGCAGAGAGTCTTTGGTAGTAGACGGCCCTCATTGCTGAGTATTTGGTGCAGTGTAGCAGGAAGTGGGTCTCGTCTTCTAGGGCCCCCTAGTCACAGTGCTGGCACAGTCTGTTCTCCCGTGGCTTGTACGTCTGCCTGTGTCGCCCCGTCTCCATCTCCAGGTTGTGGGTGCTCAGTCTGTACCGGCTCAGGGTCTGTCTGTGTTCAGAGTGAGGTATTCTCTCCGGGTAGGTGGCCATGGTGTAGTCCCTTTGTAGGGATTGGTACACGGTGAGTTTCTTGGAGTTATTTATTTTGTTTCTCCATTCTTCAATGTACCGCTCTCTGTTTACCTCTGTGGTCGCCTTTATTTCGGCCTTGGTTATCATCTGTTGGTGTTTTTGGTTTGGTGGTTGGCTGTTGTTTGGTTGGGGGGTGTCTGGTTTGCTCAGGTGGCTTAGCCATGCTTGGTGGTGGTAGGAGTCGGGCTTGCTCCCCTGGATGTATATCTGAAAAGCTAGCACCCTCTTCTGTATGGTGAGCCATAGGGGGAGTCTGCCTAGCTCTGCCCTGCAGGCCATGTTGGAGGTGTTGCGATGGACATGGAGCAGGTATTTGCAGAACTCCAGGTGGAAGTTCTCTGTTGGGCTGGAATCCCACTTTGACCGGTCTGGGTAGGTGGCTGGTCCCCAAACCTCGCTGCCATAGAGAAGGATCGGGGAGATGACTGCGTCAAATATCTTCAGCCAGACCCTCATCGGGGGTTTGAGGTGGTACAGCTGTCTTCTGATGGCGTAGAAGGTTCTGCAGGCTTTTCCTTTCAGGGTTTCTATTGCTGCTTTGAAGCTTCCTGATTGGCTGAGCTCCAGCCCCAGGTAGGTGTAGCTGTTGGTTTTCTCCAAAGTGGAGCCGTTCAGTGTGAATTGTGGGGTGGAGGCTTTATTGTGGCCCTTCTTCTGAAATACCATGACTTTGGTCTTCTTGTGGTTGATGGTTAGGGCCCATGTGGTGCTGAATTTTTCTAGCACTGACAGGCTTTCTTGGAGGCCTTTCTCAGTGGGGGACAGGTGTAGGAGCTCGTCGGTGTATAGCAGGAACTTTACCTCCTGGTCGTTCAGGGTGAGGCTGTAACCAGTTCATTGATATAGATGTTGAAGAGCGTTGGGCTCAGGCTACAGCTTTGTCTGACTCCTCGGGCCTGTTGGAAGTATGCTGTCCTTTTCCCATTCTCATGTAACCCTGCATTCTATGGTCACTGTATTATTGTATTAGTATTATTGATCACATTAAATTATTTATTGTTTGTGACACTTTCTATCTACTACATTTATACTCATAGGTCCTCCAAAAGTGTCAATGCCTAAGGTAACGCCTGGCTACTATCTACAACGTGGTCGTATTCCGTGCTATGTGGAAAGTCTTATACCTGTATCAGTGCATTTTAGAAAGAACGGCATCAGACTTGGTATAGAACAAAAATTCCAGTATGTATAATTGTTACTAAAATAAAATGTTGCAATGTCTAAAAGTAGATAAAACCTATCCAAGTGACACAGTAGTATGCAAATAAAGGTACAACTAAGAGAAAAAAGTATTTTTGTTGGACCAGTCCCCCTCCCTAATTTTCAATATGCATTTAATGTAATGCTTTATTGTTGTTATTCATTTCCTTACACATTGCTTTGGAGATTGTTTTTCACCTCTAAATCTAAAACGCTATCACTGAAACAATCCATTTTCACCCAACTATTGGGATCCACACTAGGCTTTGCCTGCAGAAACCTTGACTGTAGCCTAACAAAGGATAATTCATTGCTAGAACTGGTTATAATTTATCAACTAATTTATTCATAGAGAATCTACGGAAGCAATCTGGGAAATTGCTAATGTGACTTCCTATGATGAGGGCTACTATGAATGTTTTGCTGTTAGCAGTGCTGGACGTGCACAAGCTCAGACATTTCTAGATGTAAATGGTAAGTAATATGCTAGAACTGATATAAAGTGCAGTCTGCAAAATGATCTGAAGAAACCATTTGGAAGATGAGACATAAAATACAATATTTGAATTGTTTTTTTCAGCACCATGTACACAATCATCATTCACTTCTTATAGGCAGAGATGTCTATGATTATAGTGATCTAATCTAATGAGCGAACAGTAAAATGTTTGAGATTCGATATTCGTTTCGAGTAGCCCCTCAATATTCAACTACTCGAATCGAATATCGAACCCTATTATAGTCTAATGAGGGGAAAATGCTCGTTTCAAGGGTAGGCAACGTTCGATCAAATTATATTTACCAAGTCCACGAGTGAGGGTCGGGCTGGATCCTCCGAGAAGTCTTCTCCGTGCAGTGTCCCCGCGGCATCTTCCGGCTCTGAATTCATTCTGCCAGGCATCGGGCCTGGGCAGAGCCGACTGCGCATGTCCGCACTACAAGCAGGCATGCGCAGTCGGCTCTGCCCAGGCCCGTTGCCTGGCAGAGTGAATTCAGAGCCGAAAGACGCCGCGGGGACGCTGCAAGGAGAAGACTTCTAAAGGTAGGAGAAGAACCAGCGTTGATTGGCCGACTGTATAGCATTCAGCCAATCAATGCTGGTTCTGCATCGAACTTTTCCATTCGAATAGTGAGTGGTATTCGATTGAGTACGAGTATTTCGAATACCTTAGTATTCGATCAAATACCTACTCGATCGAACGTTACTCGCTCATCTCTAATCACAATTATTAGTGTATAATAATAAGACTCTCGCACTGCCGTATTCATTATAATAGACTCTTAGGGTGCATTCACATGGAGAAAAATGGGGCTGAATTTGGATGTGGAATCTGCGTCAGATTCAGCGCTGAAAAAAAGCCTCCCCTTTTTTCAGCGCTGAATCTCACGCGGATTCCTCACCAAATTCAGCGCCATTTTCCTCAGTGTGAATGCACCCTTAGAGAAAAGATCGATTGTGAGGTTGTCAGCTTTTGAACTTTAAGGTTGAGATGCATGCAGACTGAGCTTATGTGTACGTTATTCTATATATAAATCTATATATGTGTAGATGCCGACTTACAGCTTTTTTTGTCTTTGTATGCTTTGTAGAACCCCCTCCTGTACTTAAAACTTCAAATAACGTTACTGTTAAAATTGGAGAAGAAGCTATATTAATATGTGATGTCCTGAGCACAGTCCGATACAATTTAACATGGTGGAGAAAAACCCTTAACTTAAGGCTGGCCAATACTCTTGGGATTCATGTTTTGAGTGACAACTCCTTAAAGATAACACGTGTAAACATCAGCGACGCTGGAGAATACGTGTGTTCGGCATCCAATCAGGGTGGAACAACTGCAGTTACATCATATCTTATTGTACAAGGTACTTGTTTGCACACAAACCCACATTACTATGGCAGCAACTTAAAGCAGATTTGACCCTTGTTCATGGGGAAACCCTTAGGCCGGTGACTGCGACAGAGGACATCCTCCATGTCGAGAGGAGAGACAATTTCACCAGCAACATAGACAGGAATTCTTTACTGTAAGAGCAGTGAGGCTATGGGACTCATTGCCCCAGGACGTGGTGATGGTGGATTCATTGAGTAAGTTTGCAGGTTATGGGTTTTAGATTTTGGCAAGGACAACTTGATCCAAGGTTTTATAACGATTGCCAGATTGGAGTCGGGAAGGAATTTTTTTTCCTCTGACATGGGGTAATTGACACAAGCTTCATGGTTTTTTTTGCCTTCCTGTGGATCTACACTGTAGGGTTATAGGTTGGACTTAATGGACTTTTGTGTTAATCCAACCTCATCTACTATGTAACTAAGTGAGGTAAACCAACAGTGCAGACTGCTGTGTCACCAAGCCAGATAGGAACCATTGACACCTGTGATGCTATTTATAAAATGAAAAAGTAAACCTTTGTCTTATCCTACCCCAGACAATTCTTCAATTTTAGCACAATAGTGTTTATAGTAATTTGCTGTTTCTCTAATCTCAGTATTTTCTTTATAGATCCACCAAAAGTTGTTGTTGATCCAAAAAATGTAACATTTACCAAAGGATCTGGTATTAAATTAAAATGTGTTGCAACAGGCTATCCTGTCCCCCAGATAGTTTGGACTCACAATGACATATTTGTCAGATTTTCCACAAGGTAGGTTTATAATCGCTTCTGACTCTATGAACCCTAATTCCAAATATAAATGTCTACAGAATTAAAACCATACTGAATGTTTTACAGAGAGGTCTCAATGACAAACATTGCTGACTACACAAGCAAATGTCTGATGTATAGGGTGGTTCAACCACACACACATGCACACACACTCCTGTACAAATACACACACATATACACACACATACATACACATAGACACACATACATACGCACGCATGCATACATACACACATATATATACATACACACACGCATACATACACATAGACACACATACATATACACACACATACATACACATGCACATAAATAAACATACACATGCATACACACACACATACATACACACACATACATACACATGCACATAAATACACATACATACACATAGACACACATACATACACACACATGCATACATACACACACATACATACACATGCACATAAATACACATACACATGCATACACACATACATACACGCATACACACACACACACACACACATATACACACACACATTGGCACTGACCCATTTACCTGTTTATCTTAAATGAAAGAGATTTAATCTGAAACTATTACTGTAACTCAGTTGAATAAGACTACATGGGGATTTATGACACAACGCCTGTGTTATCAGTAGGGTCCGTGTTCCTGCCTCTATTAATGCCATATCTACTGTTGTTCATGTGTCATCAATGTTTGTTGTAAGAGAACAATGTAATACCTGCTGTACATTTTCTATAGGACTTGCATTTTAATTTACGGTAACCTTTTATCTTATTATGGTAGATATATATTAACACAAGATGGGACCTTTTTTATAAAAAATGCCATGGAGAGAGACTCGGGGGTTTATACATGTCTAGCAGCGAATGCTGCTGGAACGGATAGACAGTCGTCAGTTCTTGTCTACATTGGTACGTATAAAGAGAACAGGTGAATTAATTTGCTACATTAATAGGTAAAATAACTGACCAGTTCACAAGTATATCCATCCATGTTTATTTCTAATGGTACCAACCATTTAGCTGCTTTGAACTGGCAGATAACTCAGTTGCTCCTAGAAGCAGCAGAAACATGGCAAATCGAACATGTACATTCAGATCATACACATAAGATATAACCGATATACCCATGTGACATTGTTATTTTGCAAATTGCATTTTATATTTGCATTTGCCTTTTTTTCAGAGGCACCAGTTGTGACGGTTGTAAAAAAAGAAATGTTGGTTGCAGTTAATACAGAGACTATAATGGAATGTAAAGCTACCGGCATTCCAAAGCCCCATGTACACTGGTTTAAAGGTTCTGGTGAGCGCAACGTATTTCCACATTACACTCTAGTTTATATTCTTAACAATATATTTTGATATTCTTGAAATATTATTTTATCCAGGTGACATACCATTAAGTGCATCCCCATTAATATCTATTGAGAACCATCTTGGAACTTTAACCCTTAAAAAAACAAAGTATCCTGATGCCGGAGACTATACCTGTGTGGCAGCTAATGAAGCTGGAAAGGCTAGTGGGCAAGTGTCGCTAAGTGTTGGCTGTAAGTTGATATATAGTATTATGTCTCACATACATACTATACTTTTATATGTAAATTTAATAATATTTCATGGCACAGTAACTTTCTTCTAGCTGCACCAGTGTTCACAGCAACTCCAGAGGACACAGCAATGGATATAGGATCAGATGTGACATTGTCCTGTACTGCACAAGGGATTCCAGAACCAAAAATAAAGTGGAGAAAATTAAATAACACATCAGCATCTTCAAAGCCAGTTATATATAACCAAAAAACTGGAACACTGCAGATCAAAAGTAAGTCTTTAGGCAACAAGATAACAAACATGGGTCACTTTAGCAAAATGGAATGGGGCTCCTCCTAACCCTTGTATGTGTTCATATGCAAGAATTCAGGAAATTAAAAGGTTATGATTAATATGGCTTTCATTGCCCTCTATCGTCCACAGTCGTGTGTTACTATTCCTCATTACAGTAGCTCCTTTAAAAGAAAAGTGATCCCAATTATTGGGCACCCTAGCTGTTGGTATGGCTGCTCTCCTGGTAGAGGCACGCTTGTCTCTGTGACAAGACATTGCTTGATAAGTAGTCTGGTAAGTGATTGAACTTGTAGTGGAGTTTTTACATTTACATCAAGAAGTTATAAACAGGTGATGAATTATATATTTACTCCACAAAGACGAGGACTCTTATACTATACTTATACTATTCAAGATATGAACGAACAATATACACTCTACTCCATACTTCATGTCAGCCATAATGGCAATTCCTAGGTAATAAGTGAAATAAATGAACTGTCTTACATATGAGCTACCAAAATGTGCCTAAATGGCTAAAGGGAAAGTGCTAGAGTATACAAAATACCCTGGCCAGATGCAGAAAGTTTATGGGAAAACTGTAGAATGTTCCATTATATAACCTATACCATTTGTCTCTCAATATTAGTCTGAAACTGGACAACCCCTTTAAATGTAAATACATTGGGCTACTTGTACCTGCAATAGAAGCTCAACTTCAGCTTGGAATGAAAGCAGCTTTATAACTTTGTGCTATCTTTCAGATCTTTGGGTAGGAGATGATGGTATCTATGTCTGTGAAGCTGAGAATCATTTTGGGAAAGTTCAGTCACAAGTTATTCTTACACTGACTGGACTAGGTAAGATATTTTAACTAGATGGATCTTTTTATGGTATTTTTCTTAGCATAGTGTATTTCTCATCTATATACTCTATTTTTGTTTTATTAAATGCACTTTTAGTCATTCCTGTAATTGGAGAGAGTCCTCAAGTGGTGAATGTTATTGAAGGAAACCAAATCACCCTTCCTTGTGTACTCTTAGCTGGAAATCCACTTCCAATAAGACAGTGGCTTAAAAACAACATTGCGGTAAGTTACTCACTACTGTTCATTATTTCTAGTACTTGGGTATATTGCATTGGACATATTAGACTTAAAGATATATTGTTAAGTGCAAAAGAGAGAAGGCAATGGAACAACTAAGGGATGAGTTTTAGCTTAAATGGGTTTTCCGGGAAATTTTTTTTTTTTTTTTTTTAAAAAAAGGTCAGCTAGTGCTATTAATAGGTCAATAAGCACACCCCAATACCTTTAGCAGTGTTTTGAGTGATTTCTGAGTTTCTCTGGAATCTTCTGCATTTGTTTACTTGGTGTAACTTCCCGTTCCTACAACTACAGTGATGCATTGCTCTTCACTCAGAGCTGACTCAAATTTCTTCCCTCTCTTACTCCCTCTCACACCTCCTCCCTGTTTCCCTAGCTAGTTTCCCACTAGTAGCTTTTCCTAACTAACTCAACCTCCTCACCCCATCATACTTACCTGACTTCCTGTCCGGATCTTTACAGGAGATCACTTTCTTCTGCGGGGCCGACTCCCCTCCTCATGTCTGCTGGCGCCTGCACAATAGAACCAGAGTGTCGGCATGCATTGTAGTCAGCACTCCAGCTCTTTTGCACATGACCATCAGACATCAAGAAGAAGCTACACTATTTTTTTTTTAGATGTGATTTGCTATGTGGGGCCTTAGCTTTACTCTACTTATTCCAATACAGTACTTACACCTAATAATAAAATCTTCCTAACTGATACTTTTAAAGGAGATGTCACACAAGGATGTTTTTTTATTAATGTCATGACCTGTGAGGACAGAACTTTGCAGCTTCTATGGCTACAGAGAATGAGGAGCCTAAAGTCTCTGTTACTGGCTATATATGCCTACCCACTTCACATACAAATGGACTCCTGTAATAATTCTATCAGAGCCCCACCCTGACCTGTGGGAGGCCTTCATACACATTACAGAATTGTCCAGCCCCACCAAATAAGTGGATTCAGACAACTTTTCTCTAGTATGTTAAAAGGGATTTTTTCATTATATTTGCTCCCCCAATGTCAGCTATGCCCATCTTCTATAATCTACACAAAATCTGAAGATCTCACATATGCTAATAGCTACAGAATGTGTATTGGCTGTATATTGTATACAGCATTTGTAAAGATGGGTTTTCTAATATATTTATGTTCTTCAGGTGGTTTCAAACCCATATGTCAGTGTTCGGACAGATGGAAGTCTTCATTTGGAAAGTGCTCATTTGAAAGATGGCGGAGAATATGTGTGTAGAGCGGCGAATGTTGCTGGGACAAGTGAAAGATTAACAACTGTTAATGTATATGGTAAGACAGAATATTAGATCTCTATTGGATATCTTGTACCGATTTTCTAACAACAATAAATTAGGATATAGAAAAGAAAAGTATTGAAATGGCTAATTTTTTTAAAATCATTTTTAATAGCATATGTCTGCTTGTGACTTCCATAAAAGCACATATAGTTTACTCATACAATGTACTGACACTCACTTTTATGCATTGTATTATTTAGGCTAAGGCCCCAAGTTACAGAAAAGCTGCTTTTCTTCATTTCAGATTTTGCTTCAGTTTTTTTTAACTAGAGCTAGGAATGGACTAAGCAGAGGCAGGAAGTATAAGAGTTTCCTAGATATGTCCCATTCCTTCAAGTAAAAAAGCTGTGTTTCTGCAATGTGTGGCCTTAGCCTTAAAATACTAAATCATCTTATTTTGGTGCTTGCCCATGACTACACATGGTAGTTATATTGCAAAAATCTGTGGTTTCATATAAAAATTGACTCTTTTTGATGAGTTGTATACTGTATACTTGTATACTATATATTTTTGACTACTGTGTGCCTGCTTCAAAAATTATGAAATGGCTTTCAAAAACAAGCTATCAAAAGTGATCTCTCCATGGTAGCAGATGTGAAATCACAATGGTGCTGGCATGGAAAGATGTAATGGCACAGGTTTTTGTTTTTTTTTACCTTTTTCAATTTGTTTGATTTTTTTATGCCAACACTGTGGCACCAACAGTGTGATTTAGTAGAATGTGATTGATCAGGCCGCAGGACATGTGTTGCTAACTGGTGGCAGCTGTGGCCACATGAGAGACACTACAGTATGGAATAATATGATGGACGGGCCACAAGAGATGATGTCTGGCCAGTAGCAGCTAGCATCAGCATTACAGTAAATAAAGCATGATACAGGGAGAGTGAGACAGCTGCAGATATATTCATTAGGCATCAGCCAGAGGTGTGAGAAAATCCTCACAGATCCATGTCTGATTCATTTTGATGTTATTCATATTTTTTTTTCCTCCAAATTTGGTAATTCTGCTTGTTAGAACACTACCAGCAGTACTGAACACCATCTCGGCCATTACGATTGAGGGCGGGTTCACACCTGCGCCCGGTCTCCGCTTTCAGGTTTCCGTCTTCTGCCCAAGAAACTGGACAGGAGACAGAAACTGGCAGTCACTTTTCAAACCCGTTCATTTGAATGGGTTTGCAAAGTGTCTGCCTGTGAGCGTCTTCTGCTCTCTGCGACAAAACTGTTTTTTTTTTTAACCAGACACAAAGTCAGACATGCAGGACTTTATGTCCGCTTGAAGAAAAACGCCACGGAGATCACAAAACGCTCACAAGCGCTCACGGGTGGACACTGTCTGCCGGGATTCCATCTCCTGTCGGCAGAAGACGAAAACCTGAAAGCGGAGACCGGGCGCAGATGTGAACCTGCCCTGAGCCTGTATGAGATAAGACTCCCATGGCAAACTTGGCCAGCTCATTTTACTGCACAAAGATAAGATAACCCTTTAATAGTCCCACCATGGGGAACCTACTGGCCCAGAATTCCATGGGGTTAGAGTTAACTGCTAGACTTTCGGTGTACTCTAGGTTCGACTATACCTGCTGATGCATCTGGTGGGTGATAACAACGGCCATGTGCTAGGTGTGGATGCGGCCTGCCTACAAGGAAAATCACAGTGGAAGGAATAGAATAATCTCACTCATTTCCCTTGCCAGTGCCATTACCAAGTCTATTTTGCCAAATAAGCTGCTGATGCCTTTTCATGGAGTACAGAGGGACATAGTTCCTACCTTTGTTCCTGCATGGTCACAACTAAGTTTTTGCTTGCAGATGTTGCACTGTACAAAAAAATTCCCACAAGACTTGTGGGACCTGCACCCAGCCTTTTCTTTTGTTTAGTTCTGCTCTCTACTTTTTGCAAATTTATTAACTATACCTTTACAACTATTCTCAGCGTGTTGTTATTTGCATAATAACCTATGCAGAAAATGGAAAGTATTAAAATGTGTAAATAAATTATTTTCTAGGTGATTTTTTTCATATGCCTAATAGACATTGTGCAGCATATAAACATATTGTGTAAAATATGGTGTATTACACTTCAGAACTTTATTAAAAAAAGAATAGAAAACATGTATCTTGTATCAAGATATTCTCATTGTAGAAGACCAGATTGTAGTAAAACTGATTAACTTTCTTTTATTCAGTTAGTCCAATCATTCAGCATGGACCCCAAATTTTCAGTACAATAGAAGGAAATGCAATATCGTTGCCATGTAAAGCCAGTGGGGTCCCTAAGCCATCAATTATTTGGAGAAAGGTAATTATAATGCAGTAAGTCCCTAGTAATGTGCTATTATTTCTGTTGTAAAAACATTGCAGTATTAAAGGAGTGTTTCTATCTGGGTCATTTATGGCCTTAAATGTCTTATAGGTGCAGGTCACACCTCTGGGACATACAGTATATGTCTTCTGAAACCCAGATGTCCTACCTGCTAATTATAAATATTCCTTCATAACATAACAATGTAGTTTCTTAAGTTGTTCTCATCAATACATTATATTGAATTAGATTTTTCACATTATTTTCAATATAATTTTTTTAACTTTTAGAAAGGAGAGACAATTGTTCCGAACAATGACTCTGTCATCATTGAGCCAGATGGAAGTTTGTTCTTGACCGCTCCAGGAGGAGAGGATTCTGCAGAATATTCTTGTACTGCAGTGAATGCTGCCGGTTATGCAGCACGTAAAGTACAACTTACGGTTTATGGTAAGTTGAAAACAATCATCATTAACATGTACTATAGATAATTGTTACCGTGTCAGCTGTCGTTTTCCCAAACATAACTACTTCAGCTATTCTTAAGGGTACAATTGTAACGCTTTTATGCTCATATTATGAAGACAGATACAAATTGTAGGTCTAAGAATCCAAAATGGGTCATCACACATGTATTATGTCTATAATAAGTCACATAATAGGAAAGAGATGAAGATACCACTGGGAAACATGTGTGGAAGCAATACTGTAGGAACCAGTGACCATTTTATGTTAAAGGGGCTCTATCAGCAAAATCATGCTGATAGAGCCCCACATATGGGTGACTAGCCTTTAAAAAGGCTATTCAGGCACCGTAAAAGTTATATTAAACTACCCCCCAGTTTTGAAATAATACCCTAAAAAATAATGTGATCTACTTACGCATCGTGCATGCTGGGCGGGCATTCAGGGTGTGCCTTCTTCTTCATCCTCGCTCTCTTTTTCCTCCGATGTCCTCCGGTCCCGTCCTTCTCCGGCGCTCGCGAACTGACACTGATATAAAAGAAATGGCCTGGACGCATGCGCAGTAGCATGCGGCTTGTACTACGGCCACTGCGCAGGCGTGCAGGCCAATTTTTTATATCAGTGTCAGTTCGCGAGCGCCGGAGGAGGAGGGGGACCGGAGGACATCGGAGGAAGAAGAGGCGTGGATGAAGAAGACGGCGCACCCTGAATGCCCGCCCAGCGTGCACTATGCGTAAGTAGATCACATTCTTTTTTAGGGCTTTATTTTAAAACGGGGGGGGGGTAGTTTAATATAACTTTACCGGTGCCTGAATAGCCTTTTTAAAGGTTATTCACGCATATGTGCGGCTCTATCAGCATGATTTTGCTGATAGAGCCCCTTTAAACTGTTGACTTTATATTTGGGAAGAATTGCATAATATACACTTTTACTTAATGTGTTTCTTTTCCCAGTAAATCCTCGATTTTTCAATCCAGATATAACAGAAGTTTCCAAAAGTCAGACTGAAATTTAATTTGATAACTCTATATGTTCTAAGCAATGTCTCTTATTATGTAAAAGCGTTGACTTTTCGTTTGGGAAGAATTGTATAGTGTACAGATTTACTTCATGTTTTTTTTCCCCCAGTAAAACCTCGATTTGTCAATCCAGATATATTAGGAGATTCCAAAAGTCAGACTGAAATTTCTGTAAAAGTAGGTGATAATGCGATACTTCCATGCGAGGTAAAAAGTGTTCCCCCACCCTTTATAACATGGGCAAAGGAAACCCAGCTTATTTCACCATTCTCACAAAGGTATAGTACCATGTTATATTATATGTGCATGCTATAAACAATGTGCAGGTGCTGAACTATCCCAGTAGCAACCATAATGGTTGCCATGTAGCGTAACTGTGTGAATGTAGCACTTGCTGTGTGAATTGAGGTATCCCCAAAAACAGACAAATAATGGTTATTTTTAATGTTGGTTTAAACTAACATGAAGAGACACATTGGGGCATATTAAAAAAAATTATTGTTTTCTGGCATAGAGGGAATTGAGATAAATGGCCCAGATTTATTATTCTGGTTGGGATTAGCTTCTGTGTAAACATGACACATCTCTGGTGCAGCGCCGTGTAATTTTGGAGCAATATGGTGCATTTATTTTGGATTAAACATTTTCAATTTGATAGACATGTAGGTGTGAATTCTCAGAAAAGGGAGCTAAACTTAAATGCATCACATTGCACCAAAAATGCAAAACTGTGATTGTGTTGTAAAATTGTGCCTCAAAGTAAGCCAAGTAATAAGTGGTATAAATATAGTCTAGACACCAGATTTACCATCCAGCATCCAGCATCAGTCGCTGTGATCAATCTGTCGAATTTTCAGACTGCCTAGGTTTATAACTTCTAAAGTCAGTTGCACATGCCGGCCGTGATTGAACGACCTGTACAATGGCTGTTCTTTTGCTGCTCCATTTATTCAATGAGTAGAAGTCATGGAAGCATGGCTGTAAAACTGGACAGGTCCTGAGTTTTGCGGCATGGACTGTCAGTCTGCACATAGACCCATGTAATTCACGGTCAAGTGCGTGGACTTACAGAAATGAATGGGTCAATTTACTATTTGGGAAAAACCTGGATAGTGCATAGACCCACACCACAGTCGTCTACAAGGGGCCTTAGTATTCACTCGACAGTATATTTGACAACTCATTGTTTTTATTATGTTTAACCACATGTCCATTTTTTTTGTGGTCCTTTTTTTTCAGTGAAAGCAGACATACATAACACCATGTGAATAAACCCATTGTAAATCATGCGTTCTATAATCGCCATGCGAACGGCTGTTTCAAAAACAGCCATCGGGTGGCCATTATGGCAGTGATAGTGAGAGTGGCTGCTGATTTTGGGAGATAGTAATTTTTTAGGATAATATGAATTTTGGATATTTACATCTTGACTGTTTAATGTATTGATTCTAATCTTGCAGACATAATATCCTTCCATCAGGCTCAATGAAGATATTTGAAACTAGGGTTACAGATACCGGGGTGTATACTTGTGTAGCTACTAATATAGCAGGAAATGTAACACAGTCTGTAAAGCTCAATGTTTATGGTAAGTACAGTGGCCTTAACCTAGTTACAATTACTAGTTTCATTTAGTTATTGGAAAACAATACATTTTCTTCAGGGCCATAGAAGGGAAGGGCTGTTTTGTATGGGTCTCATTCAGCACATTGCACAAGAAGGTTGAACAGTAAAAACATCTGCTAACCCTTAGTTCACATCTGCATTTGGTAATCCGTTCGGGGAGTCTGCATGGGGACCCCCTGAACAGACTACCGAACACACTAGCAAGCGGTGTGCAGTGAAAGCACACGGACCCCATAGACTATAATGGGGTTCATGTGCTTTCTGTGTGCTGCCCGCACAAATCATGTGGACATGGAAGTAGACTACGATCTACTTTTCTTGTCTGTGTGTTCCGTGTGGACACCGTGCGGAGAGCACACGGACCCCATTATAGTCTATGGGGTCCGTGTACTTTCACTGGCACCCCACTTGCCAATGCATTTAGTATTCCGTTCAGAAGGGTCCCATGCGGACTCCCACAAATGGATTATCAACGCAGATGTGAACGAGGCCTTAGCTCACAACTTCTTTTTGACATTTACTTCAATTGTAGCCAAATACTAACAAAAGTTTAGTTGTTTTTCTTCATCTGTATCATATTCTGATCTCTTACTTCTAGCGATGAAGATTTTGGTTTTTATATAGTTCCTCATGAGTTCTCAGGGATCTACTAACATTGGAAGATAGAAATACCAGTGACAAATTAAAATCCATTATCTGTTTCAGTATCTGTTTCAGATTTGGAGAGTTATAGTATACAGCACAGATATACACTGCCAAAAATCTAGAATGTGTCTAACCATTTTAGATAAATTTTATTAATATTTCTGAAATTGTTTGAACTTTTGTATTTGATGTTTTTTTTTAATCTAATTTCACTTAATTTCCAAGTCCCACCAAAGATCCAAAAAGGTCCTAAAGTCATAAGAGCAAATGTTCATCAAAGTTTTGAAATCACTTGTGCCAGTAATGGCATACCCCTGCCCAAAACTACCTGGCTTAAGGATGGAAGAATTCTGCAGATGAATGAAAGACAGAAGGATTCCACATTCAGGGTGGATAGTGCCGAACTTTCTGATGCAGGACTCTATACGTGCATTGCTAGTAATGTTATTGGCCAAGATGATGCGAATGTCACTGTTGAGATTCGAGGTAAACGAATAAGGATAATTTACATATTGTAATATGTTAATCACCATCTGATTTACTAGGATTCCAGTGACATCTCTTATTCCATTGTAGCACCTCCTACTTTATCCAACCTGGATCCTCCTTATGACCAAATAAACCAGGAAAGGATTTCCAACCAATGGATTGCATTCCCCTGTCCAGTAAAAGGTACAAATCACAAGATTTTTCTTCTCATAGATCAAACTCTTATCCGAATAGTTATTAAATCATTTCCTCCATATTAAAATGTAACTCCAAACTTTGAGTGTTCTTATTAATTGCCCCTGGACTTCCATTTTTTGCTAGTCAAGGTGCAGTTTATGGCTGGGATCGGTGAAGTTATCACCGGTAGGGTTTAGATTGAGTATCTAAAATAGCTGCAATAAATTGAGTGCCTTAGACATTGCTCAAGTAATTTAATCTCTAGGGAAGAATAATTGCTGTTATATCACTGCTCAGTTTGCTGAGATTTTAAGGATATTCTATGAATATAAACATAGCTCTGATATCCTATTACTTTTTGCTTGTCTGCTGCAATTTCACAGCTATTTTATCTCTAGCGAAGAAATTATTTCAGCAGTGTTCACCTGACTGTTTTGGTTTTTTATGACAGTCGCCAGAAATTTCTCAGTGAGTTTTTGTAGTATGATAAAGGTCTGCATGTAGGCCTAGCCTAGGATGTAATAAAAGTATGTGATATTAAACCAATGTGTAAATGTTAAAATATTACGCCTTTACATAACATGAACTCTTTTCATGATCAAGCATGCAAATCACTGAACTAAGACAGCCATAAAGATAAAGAACCTGGGAACTGTGATTTGTTTATTTGTTTTATATGTATATAGTAATAAGCCTCTTCCCCCCTCCCTCATGAAATCCTATCCATATGTGTCCAGTTGTACATAAATATACAGCCTTCAGAAACTGTTTTTAGATATATCTGAAGAAGAAGCCTAGAAGCTTCGAAACGTTATATTCTGTCATCATTATGAGTTAGCCATTAAAAAAGGTATCACCTACTGAAGACTTGCAAGTTTTTTGTTTTTTATATGTTTAAGTTAACATATTTATGACAAATCAATATTTTAAGTGGATGGTATGATAGCTACTGGTTCCTTGAGATGCTTCTTACGCTTTATGTACTCTATGCCATAATATTTTCTATGCTTTTTTAATAAGGTACTCCAAAACCGGTTATCAAATGGTTACACAATAACAAAGAATTAACAGGAGCAGAACCTGGCATCAACATTACAAGGGATGGGACGCTGCTCATCATCAATTCCTTGACACCATATGACAATGGAGAGTACAAGTGTGTGGCCACAAATGAAGCAGGATTGACAGAGAAGAAATACAACTTGAAAGTCCATGGTAATTTTATCATGTTTTGGGTTGTTTTTTTGGGGGGGGACAAATACGGTTTGCATTACAAATGTGTTATTTAGATGGAAAAAATTATAACTTCTTTTCTTTTAGTCTTGTTCAAGAGTATTAATGTGCTCTACTCTGACGTCTGCCATATATTATTACTAGTCAAGTCACCATTGCCTGATCACTTAATGATGGATCCTTAGAATCTAGTGATCTAACCTCTATTCACATGAAGTGAATATTGACTGTGTTATATCTGTTTTTTAATAGCCGTCATACAACCACATTGATGTCAGTGAACGGAGGCTATACACATATACCAATACTTTGATGGTCTGTGGTAAAGGAGCATCAAAATATAAATCATGCTCTCTTTTGGTCGATTTTCATGGACCCCTCCATATACCGCAATGTATGAGGGATTGATGAAAATAGGGGACCCCTCAGCTATTTTCACCAACGGTCACCTGAGTGTAGTCTTAGAGAAGATCAGTCAGTTCTTATGACATGTCTGTTTTAGTATATATTTGTAATCCTCATAAAATAGTAATTATGAAGAACCTTTTCCTAGAACTTTGTGTTCTTTGGTTGTTCCTAATAGAAATGTATAAATAAATAGACGACTGGGACACAGCCTAAGGATAAGATAGAAGCCAAGCAGCCAAAAACTGTCACCATCACCATGTTCACAAGGTTTTGAAACTACTATGTCTGATAGAGGCCATGTGGTTTTTCAGGTAAAAGAGATGCTGACATCTAAAAACCCCTCCCCCCTCCACATTTTACAGTTAAAAGGATGTTTTACCTGCAACACTGTGTTTTGGCAGTCCAGCTCCTCTTCAGTCTTCTTCTGACACTATCTTGTCATCCCTGACATTATCAAAATATGTAGGGACATAACCTATAAAAAAAGAGATTTCCTTATAGATTTCTAGGAGTAATGGCAGAAGAATGGTACAAGAGAAGAAAAGATACTTCAGCATTGCTTTTGCATTTTCGTTGTATTTATGCCAGAGAACACACACACATTTGCCTGTAATAACATGACTCTGATCTAGGATTTTATTCTGAATTCCATTAGAATTTTTCCCCTAATAGGGGGTATTTGGAATCCTCAATATCAACACTGTAGGATGGACTTGATGGCTTAGTGTTTTGTAAAGATTATCAACGTTGTAACTAATCATTAGAGATGAGCGAACACTAAAATGTTCGAGGTTCGAAATTCGATTCGAACAGCCGCTCAATGTTCGTGTGTTCGAATGGGTTTCGAACCCCATTATAGTCTATGGGGAACAGATACTCGTTAAGGGGGAAACCCAAATCCGTGTCTGGAGGGTCACCAAGTCCACTATGACACCCCAGGAAATGATGCCAACACCTCTGGAATGACACTGGGACAGCAGGGGAAGCATGTCTGGGGGCATCTAACACACCAAAGACCCTCTATTACCCCAACATCACAGCCTAACAACTACACACTTTACACACTCAATACCACATCTCTGACAGTAGGAAAACACCTTGAAACATGTGTATTTGGCACTTGCAGTGAGGAGAGCTTGTCACCAGCAGTGAATTTGGCCCTTGTAGTAAGTTGAGGTTGGCACCAACATTTGTTTTGAAAATCAGGGTGGATTGAGCCTCTAACCAGCAGAGTTTGGGCAAATTCATGGTGGAGGGAGCCTCTAAACACCCCAGTTTGGGCAAATTCATGGTGGAGGGAGCCTCTAAAAACCCCAGTTTGGACCAATTCATGGTGGAGGGAGCCTCTAACCAGCCCAGTGTGGGCAAATTCATGGTGGAGGGAGCCTCTAAAAAACCCAGTTTGGACCAATTCATGGTGGAGGGAGCCTCTAACCAGCCCAGTTTGGGCAAATTCATGGTGGAGGGAGCCTCTAAAAAACCCAGTTTGGACCAATTCATGGTGGAGGGAGCCTCTAACCAGCCCAGTTTGGGCAAATTCATGGTGGAGGGAGCCTCTAAAAAACCCAGTTTGGACCAATTCATGGTGGAGGGAGCCTCTAACCAGCCCAGTTTGGGCAAATTCATGGTGGAGGGAGCCTCTAAACAGCCCAGTTTGGGCAAATTCATGGTGGAGGGAGCCTCTAAACAGCCCAGTTTGGGCAAATTCATGGTGGAGGGAGCCTCTAACCAGCCCAGTTTGGACCAATTAATGGTGGAGGGAGCCTCTAACCAGCCCAGTTTGGGCAAATTCATGGTGGAGGGAGCCTCTAAACAGCCCAGTTTGGACCAATTCATGGTGGAGGGAGCCTCTAAAAAACCCAGTTTGGACCAATTCATGGTGGAGGGAGCCTCTAAACAGCCCAGTTTGGGCAAATTCATGGTGGAGGGAGCCTCTAACCAGCCCAGTTTGGACCAATTCATGGTGGAGGGAGCCTCTAACCAGCCCAGTTTGGGCAAATTCATGGTGGAGGGAGCCTCTAAACAGCCCAGTTTGGACCAATTCATGGTGGAGGGAGCCTCTAAAAAACCCAGTTTGGACCAATTCATGGTGGAGGGAGCCTCTAAACAGCCCAGTTTGGGCAAATTCATGGTGGAGGGAGCCTCTAACCAGCCCAGTTTGGACCAATTAATGGTGGAGGGAGCCTCTAAACAGCCAAGTTTTGGGAAATTCATGGTGGAGGGAGCCTCTAACCAGCCCAGTTTGGACCAATTCATGGTGGAGGGAGCCTCTAACCAGCCCAGTTTGGGCAAATTCATGGTGGAGGGAGCCTCTAAACAGCCCAGTTTGGACCAATTCATGGTGGAGGGAGCCTCTAAAAAACCCAGTTTGGACCAATTCATGGTGGAGGGAGCCTCTAAACAGCCCAGTTTGGGCAAATTCATGGTGGAGGGAGCCTCTAACCAGCCCAGTTTGGACCAATTAATGGTGGAGGGAGCCTCTAAACAGCCAAGTTTTGGGAAATTCATGGTGGAGGGAGCCTCTAACCAGCCCAGTTTGGACCAATTCATGGTGGAGGGAGCCTCTAAACAGCCAAGTTTGGACCAATTCATGGTGGAGGGAGCCTCTAAAAACCCCAGTTTGGACCAATTCATGGTGGAGGGAGCCTCTAACCAGCCCAGTTTGGGCAAATTCATGGTGGAGGGAGCCTCTAAACAGCCCAGTTTGGGCAAATTCATGGTGGAGGGAGCCTCTAAACAGCCCAGTTTGGGCAAATTCATGGTGGAGGGAGCCTCTAAAAACCCCAGTTTGGACCAATTCATGGTGGAGGGAGCCTCTAAAAACCCCAGTTTGGACCACTTCATGGTGGAGGGAGCCTCTAAAAAACCCAGTTTGGACCAATTCATGGTGGAGGGAGCCTCTAAACAGCCCAGTTTGGGCAAATTCATGGTGGAGGGAGCCTCTAAAAACCCCAGTTTGGACCAATTCATGGTGGAGGGAGCCTCTACAAACCCCAGTTTGGACCAATTCATGGTGGAGGGAGCCTCTAAAAACCCCAGTTTGGACCAATTCATGGTGGAGGGAGCCTCTAAAAAACCCAGTTTGGACCAATTCATGGTGGAGGGAGCCTCTAACCAGCCCAGTTTGGACCAATTCATGGTGGAGGGAGCCTCTAAAAACCCCAGTTTGGACCAATTCATGGTGGAGGGAGCCTCTAAACAGCCCAGTTTGGACCAATTCATGGTGGAGGGAGCCTCTAAAAACCCCAATTTGGACCAATTCATGGTGGAGGGAGCCTCTAACCAGCCCAGTTTGGACCAATTCATGGTGGAGGGAGCCTCTAACCAGCCCAGTTTGGGCAAATTCATGGTGGAGGGAGCCTCTAAAAACCCCAGTTTGGACCAATTCATGGTGGAGGGAGCCTCTAAACAGCCCAGTTTTGGCAAATTCATGGTGGAGGGAGCCTCTAAAAACCCCAGTTTGGACCAATTCATGGTGGAGGGAGCCTCTAACCAGCCCAGTTTGGGCAAATTCATGGTGGAGGGAGCCTCTAACCAGCAGAGTTGTGGGAAAGCAGGGTGGAGGGAGCCTCTAACCAGCAGAGTTGGTGGAAATCAGGGTGGAGGGAGCCTCTAACCAGCAGAGTTGGGGGAAATCATGTTGGAGGGAGCCTAGTATTAGCAGAATTGTGCAACGCTTATGGTGGATGAGTATGAGGATGCGGAGGAATTGGAGAGGTTGAGTACAGACATGGAGTTTCATGTTGGGGTGCTTTACACAGGTGGGCACAAAAATGAAGGCTCTATCCAGTGGTGGTTCATTTTTATCAAAGTGAGCCGGTCGGCACTCTCAGCTGACAGACGGGTGCGCTTGTCAGTGATGATGCCACCGGCTGCACTGAACACCCTCTCAGATAGGACGCTGGCGGCAGGACAGGACAGCACCTCCAAGGCATATAGGGCAAGTTCAAGCCACAGGTCCAACTTCGACACCCAATACGTGTAGGGCGCAGAGGGGTCGGAGAGGACAGGGCTGTGGTCGGAAAGGTATTCCCGCAACATGCGCCTATACTTCTCACGCCTGGTGACACTAGGACCCTCCGTGGCGGCACTTTGGCGAGGGGGTGCCATCAAGGTGTCCCAGACCTTAGACAGTGTGCCCCTCGTTTGTGTGGACCGGTGAGAACTTGGTTGCCTACTGGAGGAACTGCCCTCCCTGCCGCCAACGTCACATGCTGGAAACATCTCCATCATATTCTGCACCAATTGCCTGTGGCAAGCATTGATGCGATTGGCCCTCCCCTCTACCGGAATAAAAGACGAGATGTTGTTTTTATACCGGGGGTCAAGGATAGCAAAGATCCAGTACTGGTTGTCCTCCATGATTTTGACAATACGCTTGTCGGTTGTAAAGCACCCCAACATGAACTCAGCCATGTCTGCCACAGTGTTAGTTGGCATGACTCCTCTGGCCCCACCGGAAAGTTCAATCTCCATTTCCTCCTCATCCTCCATGTCTACCCATCCGCGCTGCAACAATGGGACGATTCGAAGTTGCCCGGAAGCCTCCTGTATCACCATCACATCATCGGACAACTCTTCTTCCTCCTCCTCCTCCTCCTCCTCCTCCATTAAACGCAGTGAAGCGGACAGATGTGTGGACCTACTCTCCAGCTGTGACGGATCGGATGCTATCCCTAACTCCTCTGTGTGATCTGAGTTATCCCTGATGTCAATCAGGGATTCTCTCAGAACACACAAGAGCGGGATTGTAAGGCTCACCATCGCATCCTCAGAGCTCACCCTCCTTGTGGACTCCTCAAAGACCCGTAGGATGTCACAAAGGTCTCTCATCCATGGCCACTCATGGATGTGAAACTGAGGCAGCTGACTTTGTGGCACCCTAGGGTTTTGTAGCTGGTATTCCATCAAAGGTCTCTGCTGCTCAACCACTCTATTCAACATCTGAAACGTTGAGTTCCAGCGTGTGGGGACGTCGCACAAAAGCCGGTGTTGTGGCACATGCAGGCGTTGCTGGAGAGATTTTAAGCTAGCAGCGGCTACTGTCGACTTGCGAAAGTGGGCGCACATGCGCCGCACTTTCACCAGTAGCTCTGGAACATTGGGGTAGCTCTTTAGGAAACGTTGCACCACTAGGTTGAAGACGTGGGCCAGGCATGGAACATGTTGGAGTCCGGCAAGCTCCAGAGCTGCTACCAGGTTCCGGCCGTTATCACAAACGACCATGCCTGGGCCCAGGTGCAGCGGCTCAAACCATATTGCCGTCTCATCGAGGAGGGCATCCCTCACCTCGGAGGCAGTGTGCTGTCTGTCCCCCAAGCTGATCAGCTTCAGCACAGCCTGCTGACGTCTACCAACGCCAGTGCTGCAACGTTTCCAACTCGTAGCTGGGGTCAATCTAACAGCGGAGGAGGAGGCGGTGGCGGAGGAGGAGGCGGTAGAGGAGGAGGAGGAGGGGGGTGTTCTTCTCGTGTCCCTGCCAGGAATGTTAGGCGGGGAGACGAGGTACACCGGGCCAGTTTGGGAAGCAGTCCCAGCCTCAACTACATTCACCCAGTGTGCCGTCAGTGAAATGTAGCGTCCCTGTCCGCATGCACTTGTCCACGCGTCGTTGGTCAAGTGGACCTTTGTGCAAAGCGCGGAACTAAGGGCCCGCCTGATGTTGAGTGACACGTGCTGGTGCAAGGCGGGGACGGCACACCGGGAGAAGTAGTGACGGCTAGGGACGGCATAGCGAGGTGCCGCAGTTGCCATCAGGTCCAGGAAGGCGGGAGTTTCAACAAGCCGGAACGCCAACATCTCCTGGGCCAGCAGTTTAGCGATGTTGGCGTTCAAGGCTTGCGCGTGTGGGTGGTTAGCAGTGTATTTCTGCCGCCGCTCCAATGTCTGAGAGATGGTGGGTTGTTGTAAAGAAACGCCTGATGGTGCCTTTGATGGTGCAGGAGAAGGAGATAAGACAGGACCAGGAGAGGATGAGGTAGAAGTCAACAAAGTGGCGGAGGCAGATGAAGTGGTGTCCTGGCTCGTCCTCTGGAGTGCATCGCCAGCACAGTCAGCAGTGGCAGTGGCAGAGGCAGAGGCAGTGGCAGAGGCAGTGGCAGTGGCGTGAACGGCAGGCGGCCTTTGTCCTGCCGTTGCTGCCTGCCACTGATTCCAGTGCTTGGATTCCAAATGACGGCGCATTGAAGTGGTGGACAGGTTGCTCTTCTCAGAGCCCCTAATCAATTTCGAGAGGCAAATTGTGCAGACAACACAATATCTGTCCTCGGCGCATTCCTTGAAAAAACTCCACACCTTCGAGAAACGTGCCCTCGAGGTGGGAGTTTTTCGGGGCTGGGTACGAACTGGAACATCTTGGGAGATTCCGGGTGTGGCCTGGCTTCGCCTAAGCTGCTGACCTCTGCCTCTGCCTCTAGCTACCCTTTTTGGTGCTGCACCTGCCTCAACATCCACACTACTTTCCCCGCTTGACATCCCCCCTGTCCAGGTCGGGTCAGTGTCCTCATCATCCACCACTTCCTCTTCCAACTCCTGTCTCATCTCCTCCTCCCGCACAATGCGCCGGTCAACTGGATGCCCTGACGGCAACTGCGTCACATCATCGTCGATGAGGGTGGGTTGCTGGTCATCCACCACCAAATCGAACGGAGATGGAGGAGACTCTAGTGTTTGAGCATCTGGACACAGATGCTCCTCTGTTAGGTTCGTGGAATCGTGACGTGGAGAGGCAGGTTGAGGGACAATGAAAGGAGCGGAGAACAGCTCTGGGGAGCAGGGACAGTTTGGGTTATTGTTCTGTAAAGCTTCGGAATTTTGGGAGGAAGGAAGACAAGACTGTTGGGTAATAGGAGGAGAGGAGGCAGAGTCTGACTGGCTGCTGGACAATGTGCTGTAAGTGTTCTCTGACAGCCATTGCAAGACCTGTTCCTGGTTCTCGGGCCTACTAAGGTTTGTACCCTGCAGTTTAGTTAATGTGGCAAGCAACCCTGGCACTGTGGAGTGGCGCAATGCTTGCTGCCCCACAGGAGTAGGCACGGGACGCCCTGTGGCTTCACTGCTACCTTGCTCCCCAGAACCATTCCCCCGACCTCGCCCACGGCCTCGTCCACGTCCCTTTCCGGGAGCCTTGCGCATTTTGAATTCCTAGTTAGAAATTGGCACTGTATACCAGTAGTAAAAATTGTGGGTGCACGTAACCCCAATATATTCTTTGAATTACCAGTCAGAAACTGGCACTATATGGCAGTAGCAAGAAATGAGGGTATTTGTATTCCCAATATATTCTTTGAATTCCCAGTCAGACAATGGCACTGTATACCAGTAGTAAAAATTGTGGGTGCACGTAACCCCAATATATTCTTTGAATTACCAGTCAGAAACTGGCACTATATGGCAGTAGCAAGAAATGAGGGTATTTGTATTCCCAATATATTCTTTGAATTCCCAGTCAGACAATGGCACTGTATACCAGTAGTAAAAATTGTGGGTGCACGTAACCCCAATATATTCTTTGAATTCCCAGTCAGACACTGGCACTATATGGCAGTAGCAAGAAATGAGGGTATTTGTATTCCCAATATATTCTTTGAATTCCCAGTCAGACAATGGCACTGTATACCAGTAGTAAAAATTGTGGGTGCACGTAACCCCAATATATTCTTTGAATTCCCAGTCAGACACTGGCACTATATGGCAGTAGCAAGAAATGAGGGTATTTGTATTCCCAATATATTCTTTGAATTCCCAGTCAGACAATGGCACTGTATACCAGTAGTAAAAATTGTGGGTGCACGTAACCCCAATATATTCTTTGAATTCCCAGTCAGACACTGGCACTATATGGCAGTAGCAAGAAATGAGGGTATTTGTATTCCCAATATATTCTTTGAATTCCCAGTCAGACAATGGCACTGTATACCAGTAGTAAAAATTGTGGGTGCACGTAACCCCAATATATTCTTTGAATTACCAGTCAGAAACTGGCACTATATGGCAGTAGCAAGAAATGAGGGTATTTGTATTCCCAATATATTCTTTGAATTCCCAGTCAGACAATGGCACTGTATACCAGTAGTAAAAATTGTGGGTGCACGTAACCCCAATATATTCTTTGAATTCCCAGTCAGACACTGGCACTATATGGCAGTAGCAAGAAATGAGGGTATTTGTATTCCCAATATATTCTTTGAATTCCCAGTCAGACAATGGCACTGTATACCAGTAGTAAAAATTGTGGGTGCACGTAACCCCAATATATTCTTTGAATTCCCAGTCAGACACTGGCACTATATGGCAGTAGCAAGAAATGAGGGTATTTGTATTCCCAATATATTCTTTGAATTCCCAGTCAGACAATGGCACTGTATACCAGTAGTAAAAATTGTGGGTGCACGTAACCCCAATATATTCTTTGAATTACCAGTCAGAAACTGGCACTATATGGCAGTAGCAAGAAATGAGGGTATTTGTATTCCCAATATATTCTTTGAATTCCCAGTCAGACAATGGCACTGTATACCAGTAGTAAAAATTGTGGGTGCACGTAACCCCAATATATTCTTTGAATTACCAGTCAGAAACTGGCACTATATGGCAGTAGCAAGAAATGAGGGTATTTGTATTCCCAATATATTCTTTGAATTCCCAGTCAGACAATGGCACTGTATACCAGTAGTAAAAATTGTGGGTGCACGTAACCCCAATATATTCTTTGAATTCCCAGTCAGACACTGGCACTATATGGCAGTAGCAAGAAATGAGGGTATTTATAACCCCAATATATTCTTTGAATTCCCAGTCAGACAATGGCACTGTATACCAGTAGTAAAAATTGTGGGTGCACGTAACCCCAATATATTCTTTGAATTACCAGTCAGAAACTGGCACTATATGGCAGTAGCAAGAAATGAGGGTATTTGTATTCCCAATATATTCTTTGAATTCCCAGTCAGACAATGGCACTGTATACCAGTAGTAAAAATTGTGGGTGCACGTAACCCCAATATATTCTTTGAATTCCCAGTCAGAAACTGGCACTATATGGCAGTAGCAAGAAATGAGGGTATTTGTATTCCCAATATATTCTTTGAATTCCCAGTCAGACAATGGCACTGTATACCAGTAGTAAAAATTGTGGGTGCACGTAACCCCAATATATTCTTTGAATTACCAGTCAGAAACTGGCACTATATGGCAGTAGCAAGAAATGAGGGTATTTGTATTCCCAATATATTCTTTGAATTCCCAGTCAGACAATGGCACTGTATACCAGTAGTAAAAATTGTGGGTGCACGTAACCCCAATATATTCTTTGAATTCCCAGTCAGACACTGGCACTATATGGCAGTAGCAAGAAATGAGGGTATTTATAACCCCAATATATTCTTTGAATTCCCAGTCAGACAATGGCACTGTATACCAGTAGTAAAAATTGTGGGTGCACGTAACCCCAATATATTCTTTGAATTACCAGTCAGAAACTGGCACTATATGGCAGTAGCAAGAAATGAGGGTATTTGTATTCCCAATATATTCTTTGAATTCCCAGTCAGACAATGGCACTGTATACCAGTAGTAAAAATTGTGGGTGCACGTAACCCCAATATATTCTTTGAATTACCAGTCAGAAACTGGCACTATATGGCAGTAGCAAGAAATGAGGGTATTTATAACCCCAATATATTCTTTGAATTCCCAGTCAGACAATGGCACTGTATACCAGTAGTAAAAATTGTGGGTGTATATAGCCCCAATTCTATTGCTAGGGGACTTGCAGGGTATTTCTGGGTTGAAGGTGGGGGGGCACACCGTTGGAACGGGTATCGGGGTATATATCGGGTATACGGGAATACACTGACAGTGTATTCCATTCAGGATCCTGGGAAAGCTGGGTTGCGGCGATTGAGCCCGTCAGTGCCACGTTACACTGACAAGCTTCTCCCTGGAATTTAGCTCTTACAAGAGCTGTTGTGGTTGTCTTCTCCTTCCTATCCTAGCCTGTCCCTGCCTACCCAGAATCTAAGCCCTAGCTAGCTGGACGGAAACCTCCGTCCTCGGTGAATTGCAAGCTCAGAATGACGCGAACCTGGGCGGCGCTGTTCTTTTAAATTAGAGGTCACATGTTTTCGGCAGCCAATGGGTTTTGCCTACTTTTCTCAACGTCACCGGTGTCGTAGTTCCTGTCCCACCTACCCTGCGCTGTTATTGGAGCAAAAAAGGCGCCAGGGAAGGTGGGAGGGGAATCGAGTAATGGCGCACTTTACCACGCGGTGTTCGATTCGATTCGAACATGCCGAACAGCCTAATATCCGATCGAACATGAGTTCGATAGAACACTGTTCGCTCATCTCTACTAATCATACTTACCAAATCCTTCCCTGGTCTGATACCGATTTGTCCTGGAATCACCTCTAAATTAAGTGGCACTGGGATTTTGTAAATATGTCCAATTTTTGGGGGGATTATTTTTTAAAATTCAGTACAGTTCAGGACAGTTGGCAACTGTGACTTCTGTATCTAACAAGTGTTTACTAAAATTAGAGGTTCTCCTTAACAAAAATAAGCCTTGGATTGTATCATCTCAGAAAACACATTATAGTTATAATTACATAAAAATTAACATCTATAATGATAAACATTACTTCATATTTCATGACCACTTCTTTGATTTTGAGAAACTCTCCATGATGTACAATAATTACAGCCGGAATCTAAGTAAGACTCCCAAATCAGTCTGAATGCTGTCCAGTGATCTGCTTGGCCATGGCCTCCTAGAGATCATAGCGGCACATTAGAACTTGAATGGAGACAATCTAGGTTACAGGCGCTGTTCCGGGATCCTGTCCCAAAAGCCTTAATTATAATTTGTCTCTATACACAATTTAGTTTAATGAGTTTTATAACCGAGATTTTCCATAACCATAACAACTGAAAATGTTGGTAGGAAGTTTAGATGTTCGACTACTATAATTGACAGATGAAGTGCTATTTAATGGCAGAACTGCCCAGAGCCCACCTTACCACTGGGATTGCATTGTAACATCAGAGCATTACATGTTATTTGCTTTCATCTTACTTCCCAAGTCCTCATTAAACAACCAATGTCCGCCAAGTTTTTAATTGAAGGCAGATGCAGAAGAACATTGCGGTGAATCATTCTCACACATGGAAGTAATAGTTTACAGAACACAGTAATTATGTACCAGTGTAAACACGCGCTTCCTTCTGCAAATTTGCACGTATTTTGTTCATTATTTGTAGAAAGAATCTTCTTTTCTGGCTTTAATGATCTCAGCTCTTGTTTACAGATCCCCCAGCTATTAAAGACAAGGAAAGACTGACCAATTTCTCTGTTCTGCTAAACCATGATGTAAGCTTATACTGTGATGCTACAGGAAGCCCACCACCACTTATCACATGGTATAATGGAACCACCCAGGTAATTGTGACTTAGAATTCATTTCCGATTAGTCGTCATTTTTAATTTAGTCATAAATTGAATACCAAATTCTAAGCTTGTATCTGCTTAGTTTTCATATTCTGTGGCATGTTTGAGAACTCCATGTAACATCGCATATGCCAATATATGCTAAGACTAATTTTTAGCTCAAGAATAGAATGATGGCAAAGACATATGATTCCATATCACTGTTGAAAAACCAGTTGCCGATGATCCATGAGTTATAAAATGGAAGTAATGATAAGTTCTGGGTCCCATAGGTTGGGTGTATGAAAACCTAAAATTTAAAGCATTGTCCAAAAACCTATGAGTATTGGATACTGGTGACCTAGCCACAGGTAGGTCATAAGTACGTGATCAGCGGGTCACTGGGGGTCTAACACTGATTCTGAGCTGTTTTCAGAGCTCCTATAGACTTAAATAGGGAGAGATATGGATGCATGGCCACCTCTCCATTCACTGTGGTTGAGGAACTCATTCTCAAGAGGGACACTATCTATATCCTGTGACTATGTAAATATCTAAGAATCATCAATATCATTCTAAAGGGGTTGCATACAACCATATATGAATATGACATATCATATTTTAACCATGATTGGATGTTTCCAGCAGTATTGGGGAATTGATTGTGTGACTTATACCTGTTTTTTCTCATAAAAAAATGCAGATATTGGTGCACACTTTTTGCTCATATAGTAGCTGGCATATATTTGATATTTTGGCACATGGTATGGGAAAAGATGTAATAAATTCACTGTATTTAGAAGCAACAAGTACATTTGTTTTATCCTCCTCTTATTCTTGCTGCATTTTATTCCACCTCAGTTGTGAATAAGACTGCAGAGAGAGGTGGAAATTAAAGCTCCTGGGCCCTCATGCAAAATTTGTAATGTAGCCCCTACCAAACTTGGGCCGTTTGTAATAATGGTGTGTTTTATATGGCAGAGGGACCCCTCAGGGTCTAGGACCTGGTGGTCACTGCTACCTCTGTACCCCCAATAGCTACATCCCTGACTGCATATGAAAACACAAACTTTGTAAATCCCCCCATCCATGTGTTTAGAAAAATGCTCTAATGCACAAAACATGTCTATAAAATGTTTTACCGAGTAAAGTGTGGAAGAGGAGTGGCCTTGATAGATCCAAAAACACATCAAACCGTTTATGGAAAGAATTGGAAATCTGTTTGCAAGCCAAGTGTTATTGGCAAAACTTAAACCTAACCTTACTTCTAGCCAAGGGAGCATTATGCCTTATAGTCTTTCCAAAAGTGGGAAGAGTAAAGAAGTCATGGTTTAGGAGTGACACACAGTCTTCAGCTAGCATGCACTGGCGCTTATTGTAACGTCTTGTGTCCATCATTCTTTCTTCTTTCAATTCTTCGCCTCTTCAGGTTGTTGAGAGTAAAAATGTCCTCATAACTGAAAATGGAAAAATTCTGAAGATTTTGAAGGCTACTGAATCAGGACACTTTACATGTACAGCTAGTAACATCGCAGGGAGCTCTGAGAAGCAGTTCTTTGTAAATGTTCTTGGTAAGTTCACATTATATAGAATATTACAAAATGCATCTATATATTACATTTTTAGTTATTTGCTCCAAACCAATAAGAGCTTTGTGGGTAAGACAAGGGTTAAAATGGCCTGATCCTACAGATACAATCATATATTCAAGTTCATTAATCTTCTGGATAGATTAATATACTGTAATATACTAAAATTGGGACCTTTGTCTTTTACATGACCAGCTGAGGGACCTGTTCTGGAGCTCAATAAAGTGAATGATGTGCCCAGTGAAGGACTCCATCATTCACTTGTGTGACCTATGCTGTGGAGTCAGAGATTAACAGAAGTGACTGGATTGGGTTTTAATTTAATCCTCATGGAGTCACTTGTCCCACAGTTTTTAAGAGGTGCAAGCTTCCTTAAAATTCTGGTACATCTTCAGCCCCGGCCATGCACCAGAACTAAAATCTGTGCCAGCTTGGGTATTGATTTGGCTGTTATGTCCCTAACCCCAAAATGAAAGATACAAATTTTATATTTTTTACGTGGAAAAAAACCCCTTTACTGTTGTAAAACCCCTCCTCTTATTTATGAATAAATATTAGTCCTTCATGTGTATCTCCCACAAATAAAAGGAAAAATATTGTAAAATAGGCCGTTCTTCTTTCTTATTCCTCTACCTAGTGAGACATGGTTCATATCTGGTAACAGCGCCAATTTCATAGATTCCCTTAAAAATTTCATCTGTACTATTTTGTTTGGTAAATGTTGGCCCCATGATGGAAAAATGAGACAACATTAGCCATATCTATGATGCAGTGGGCCAGGCACGTGTTATTTCTATGATCCTTCATCTATAATGGAGGAGAATAACAGTTTTAACAATGCAGGTCTGACTGAAGTCTTATTATGGTTAGTTTATGCAGTACTTGCTTCAATGCAGTCCTTCTTGTTGACCCTGCTAATAAATTATAATATATATATATATATATATATATATATATATATATATATATATATATATTACCCTTGTTTCTTTAACATTATAGTAGTCCATATAGAACTGGGTCTGTCAGGGGTCTTGTACAGCTGATTGTTGCATAGGCAAGGTATTGGTCCTTCACAATAAGATACTGAAGACTTATCCTAAGCATAGGCATAAAACACATCCCTTTAAGGCGGGGTCCATGTTGCGAAAGTGCAGTGTTTTGGCCGAGGTGGAAAAGCAGCAGCAAAAAATGGTGCATTTTACATTACCATCAAAGTGCATAGTATTCTGGCTAATCCCATCCACACATTGCAGAAAAATATCTGCAGTGGAAATGCTGGAAACCGTCTCTATTTTGTGAACCTCACCATGTCAATTATACTTATGGAAACGCTGATTGGGAAAGAAAATGTGATGTGTTTTCGCCATGGCCTTTTACGCAGTGTTTTGTTTGGCTGCGGCTTGCTACATTTGGCCTTATCTTAATAGTACATCTTAGAAAAAATTTCAAATAAACAGCTTTTTCCTAACAAGTCACACCTGTGCATATAAGTTTATTTCTTTCTTTTTTTTCTCTAGATCCTCCAGAAATTGCAAGAAGAGGAAGCGTTAGTAACATTTCTGTAAGAGCTGGGGATGAAACTAAACTGGAGTGTAGAGTGAAAGGAAAACCATTCCCTGTCATCCAGTGGTTCAAAGAAAATAGGTAAAATTATACAGCAACATATACATTGTGTTACTTCATACAGATAGCTCTAAATGCTACTAACATTTCAGCCAAAAACAGAGACCCGACAGACACTACTACTACTGTAATAGTCAATGGGGCCATTTAGGCTTCATATACAGTCCTATGAAAAAGTTTGGGCATCCCTATTAATCTTAATCATTTTTAGTTCTAAATATTTTGGTGTTTGCAACAGCCATTTCAGTTTGATATATCTAATAACTGATGGACACAGTAATATTTCAGGATTGAAATGAGGTTTATTGTACTAACAGAAAATGTGCAATATGCATTAAACCAAAATTTGACCGGTGCAAAAATATGGGCACCTCAACAGAAAAGTGACATTAATATTTAGTAGATCCTCCTTTTGCAAAGATAACAGCCTCTAGTCGCTTCCTGTAGCTTTTAATCAGTTCCTGGATCCTGGATAAAGGTATTTTGGACCATTTCTTTCTACAAAACAATTCAAGTTCAGTTAAGTTAGATGGTCGCCGAACATGAACAGCCCGCTCTCAAATGATCTGAAAACAAAGATTGTTCAACATAGTTGTTCAGGGGAAGGATACAAAACGTTGTCTCAGAGATTTAACCTGTCAGTTTCCACTGTGAGGAACATAGTAAGGAAATGGAAGACCACAGGGACAGTTCTTGTTAAGCCCAGAAGTGGCAGGCCAAGAAAAATATCAGAAAGGCAGAGAAGAAGAATGGTGAGAACAGTCAAGGACAATCCACAGACCACCTCCAAAGAGCTGCAGCATCATCTTGCTGCAGATGGTGTCACTGTGCATCGGTCAACTATACAGCGCACTTTGCACAAGGAGAAGCTGTATGGGAGAGTGATGAGAAAGAAGCCGTTTCAGCACGTACGCCACAAATAGAGTTGCCTGAGGTATGCAAAAGCACATTTGGAGAAGCCAACTTCATTTTGGAAACAAAGATTGAGTTGTTTGGTTATGAAAAAAAAAAAGGCGTTATGCATGGCGTCCAAAAAGAAACAGCATTCCAAGAAAAACACTTGCTACCCACTGTAAAATTTGGTGGAGGTTCCATCATGCTTTGGGGCTGTGTGGCCAATGCCGGCACCGGGAATCTTGTTAAAGTTGAGAGTCGCATGGATTCCACTCAGTATCAGCAGATTCTTGAGAATAATGTTCAAGAATCAGTGACGAAGTTGAAGTTACGCCGGGGATGGATATTTCAGCAAGACAATGATCCAAAACACTGCTCCAAATCAACTCAGGCATTCATGCAGAGGAACAATTACAATGTTCTGGAATGGCCATCCCAGTCCCCAGACCTGAATATCATTGAACATCTGTGGGATGATTTGAAGCGGGCTGTCCATGCTCGGCGACCATCTAACTTAACTGAACTTGAATTGTTTGTCCAAAATACCTTTATCCAGGATCCAGGAACTGATTAAAAGCTACAGGAAGCGACTAGAGGCTGTTATCTTTGCAAAAGGAGGATCTACTAAATATTAATGTCACTTTTCTGTTGAGGTGCCCATACTTTTGCACCAGTCAAATTTTGGTTTAATGCATATTGCACATTTTCTGTTAGTACAATAAACCTCATTTCAATCCTGAAATATTACTGTGTCCATCAGTTATTAGATATATCAAACTGAAATGGCTGCTGCAAACACCAAAATATTTAGAACTAAAAATGATTAAGATTAATAGGGGTGCCCAAACTTTTTCATAGGACTGTATGTCCATTATTTTTGGGATACGTTCCATTCTTGGAGAAGTGGATAGAAATATGACTACTAACTACATTGTAGAATTTGTTTACAGCCTATTAAAATGGAAACATATAGGACTCCAAATGAGCTGTATAAACAGAACTGTGAAGATTCTTAATAAAGGATACTTGAAGAAGCTAAAGAAGTTTTAAGGATTACAACATCAGTAGCCTATCCTTGGGATAGGTCATCAATATCAGTTTGCACCTAAAAGATTTTGTAACAATTTATATAATTTGAAATAGAAATAAAAAAAATTGGTTCAGTTTCCTGTACGTATTAAAGGGGCTCTATCATTAGATTTTGGAAATTTTAGATAATCATATGCCTGAATAGCCTTTAAAAAGGCTATTCAGGTGCTGCTAATCGTTTTAGAACAGACCCCCCTGTTTTTATGATTTACCAGTAAAATGGATATGCTAATGAGTCCCTCCATGCACCCTGGGCGTTACGTGCATCCCCAGTGTCATACCTTCCTCACACCTACCGCTGTTGCTTGTGCTGTATAAGTCCTCCTCCTCCTTCCTGCAAGTAACTGCCTCCAGCGTCTGTATTCTCGGCAGTAGGGAATTGAAATCTCGGGCATGCACAATAAGCATGCCTGAGTGCCATTTTTTTTGTGGAGAACTCAGTTCCACAAGAAAATGGCGCTCAGGCATGCTTACTGCATAGGAAGTGAATAAGTGGCAGGTGGGAAGAATATAATAGTGTGACACTGAATGCATTTAGAAAATAAACTGAAATTGAATTTTTCCAGGTAGCTCGGTAGAATTACAAATACAGTGGTTTGGAAACACTCACAGCTCATTTGCTTTAGGATATTCATGTTTTTCTACAGGAAATGTAGACGTCTTATATGCAGCTCCAGTTATAAATGGAGAATCCTGTAAATTGAGCACATAAGCTCAATAGACGACTAGTAATTGGTTCAGAAACTCAAAATATCAACCCAAAATAATAAAAGATAAACTACCTGGAGCAGGAAACAGACAGTTCTGTTCTCTGTGTTTGGCCAGACCAGGCAGGCACTTGTCTCACTTTACCTAACTTGTAATCGATCAGTTATTGTGGCTTTAGGATCCTCATAATTACATGCTATTCCACTGGAGTGTTATCTCTTGCTGTTAAATCTAACATGTTTTGTAGATTACTTGTTGCTGGAGACCCTAATATAATCATTTGGGAACATGGACAAGTTCTTTACATAAAAAATGCACATCTAAGTGACAGTGGAAATTATAAATGCGTCGTGTCTAATCCTGCTGGCTCCCAGACTAAAGAAAGTAAACTAACTGTGTTTGGTAAGTTCCAAAAATCTATCTACTTTCTAGTATGGAGAGCTGTGCTCAATAAACAGCTAAATAATGTAAGAAATACCTTATGCTTATTATATATACTTACACACTTATACTTAACACACCAACTCCAACTCTATGTATCCTACAATAGGTCCTGCTTCACTGATTCTGGAACCATTGGATTTTCTCTAGTCCCACCATTCCTGAGAAATCGGTGATGTTAGCTTCAGCACAATTATGTTCTCTGCTGTTAGGTGGGCTGTCCCTGTTTTTTTGCACCAGACCAGGACTGACCCCTTGACAGTACAGAGGATAACTCTGCTGAAAGTAGCTGAAATAATTGCTCAGGAATGGTGAGAGCTTGAGAAAAAATTCCCACTACATCAGCTTCAGTGGTGCGGTGCTCATTGAAGGATGTGGTGAGTTGGAATAAGTGAAGGTGATGAAATGTCCTTTTTACCACTTAAAAAAAAAAAAAAAAAAAGCAATTTCAGTATTCTGGAAATGCACTTTGTGTGATGCTGTATAGCTGCAGTAAACAATCTAGACACTATTTTGTTTTACTGCTACTAACATGTAAGTAAATATAAGTGCCCACACAAGGCAATCTCTAACTAATTTTTTAACCCCTTCCCGCAACGAGCATTTTATGATTTTCGTTTTTCATTTTTGACCCCCCCCCCCCAAACGCCATAACTTTTTTTTTACGCTCTCAGAGCCGTAAAGTCTTAATGTTTGCAGGACAAATTTCTCTTCATGATGCCACCATTAATTATTCTGTACAATGTACTACTGAGAAGCTGAAAAAAATTCTGAATGGGGTGGATTTGAAGAAAAAGTGCATTCATGATTGTCTGCTGTATAAAACAGCAGAGACCAGGCAGTTATGGTAGCTGCCCAGCTCCCGAGCGACTGCCATAGTTAAACACCCGGCATCCACCGTATTAGCACGGAAGATGTTGGGAATGGGTTAAAAGAAAATATCTTTGCGTCCCTTCTATGAAACATAGTGTGAGTCTTATTCTTGTCTGTTTTTATTGATCACTTACCCATTCATGTCTATTTGAATCAGTATAAAACAGAATGTACGTCGAAGCCAGTTGTATGTCTCGGATAATGTGAATTAGGCTTGATGAATGTCGTATTGTTCTCAATAAGAAAAAACTAAATTTTAGTCTTTTAATGGCTTACTGAAATAAATAGGTAATCTTTTGAGCCAACTCAGAGCAACCATGCCTGATGAAGAGACCTTAGTAGTCTTAAAAGCTTGTCTTATAACATGTTTTATTTCAGTTAGCCATTAAAAGATATCATAACCAAAAGACTGCTATTTTGTTTCTCTTATTGAGAGCAAAAACACATTTATCAAATGGCTCCCACTACGAGCGTTTACATAGGTATAAATAACATGTTGCAATTTCCAAAAATACAACGGTTTTGGAAATCGCAGCATTTTCCCTGCAGGATTTTTTCTGCAATGTGTGGATAGGATTTGCTAAAATTCCAATCCTTTGCAGGGACTGTAAAACACTGAAGTTTTTGCCACAACATATAAGCCATGGCCAAACAGCAGCGTCTACTCCATGTGGTCTTCCGCCTCAAATTGGAAAAAAATCCTTCAAACTGCCTTTATCTGTTCCAGCTTGACATTGATACATAGGTGCAGCCAGTAAACCCTTGAAAAAAAAATTCCATTGTCTACCAGTTACAATAAATCTGAATTGCATATTTTACATATTTTCTTTTTCTAGTTCCACCCAGCATTAAGGATGGAAACTCCACCACCAAGTTATCATTTATAGTGAACAGTGAAATAACCCTGGAATGTGATGCCAGGGGAATTCCACACCCTACAATTACATGGTATAAAGATGAGGAAACAATTCTTTCCAGTTCACACACTATTTTTATAGAGAATGGCAAATATCTACAAATTTCTGAAGCCAAGACTACAGATTCTGGAAAGTTTACATGTCGTGCGACTAATATCGCAGGGAATTCAGAGAAGACATATGTGCTAGACATTTATGGTAAGGTCTCATTTATGGTTGTGATCTCTATATTTTGAACAGGGAGAGTTTTGCCTGTAATTTAAACTTAAGAGAAGTGCCAGGAGAACAAATATATCAACTGAATGAGAAGCCTAAAATAGGCAATGTCCAATACTTTCCACAAATGTGTAAATCAAACGTATTAGTGACAGAGACACACAGAGATATGACTGCAGCATCTAGTGAGTATTTTACCTTACAACAGTACTGAATATACAGCTACACTGAGCAGTACTTCTCTATAATGTTCTCCATGCTGTTGCTTCTCATTGTGTGAGTGTGATGGAGTCAGTTAAGCAGGATCTCCTCTTTTCTGTATGCTTTCTATGGGAGATATCATAGCAGCTCCACCATTAGTTTGTAGTGTAGACACTTTCATACATCTCCCTGACTCGAGTTACATTTCTGTTTCTTCATTTATGTGACTAGCTAAAAATAACAATATTTCAATACCACACTTTTTATACTGGCCATTCAAGCAAGCTAAAAAGGTACAATATGTCCCTGCCTTTGCTTGTCAACTCTACAACATGAAATATATTTCTGTAATACTATTGTATTAATAGCTTGTGTGTGTTTTGTTTTCAAGTTCCAGCTACGATTGATGGAGATTTGAGTGGACCACAAGGTATAAAGGTAATCGCAGGTAAAACGCTTGTCTTGGAATGTGAAGCCAAGGGACATCCTCTACCATTGATAACCTGGCTAAAAGAAGGATTACCTGTGGAGACAAGTGGCAACATCCGCCTTCTCTACAATGGCAAGAAGTTAGAGATTAAAAATACAGCGGCGCAGGACCAAGGACTATATACTTGTGTGGCTACCAATATAGCAGGAGAGACGGAAATCAAATATGATGTTCATGTTTTAGGTTAGTTACATCCTTCCTAGAAATCTTTTACTTTCAAGCATTAGCTTATTATTAGAGATGAGCGAGTAGTACTTGATCGAGTAGGTATTAGATCGAATACTACGGTATTCGAAATACTCGTACTCGATCGAGTACCACTCGCTATTCGAATGTAAAAGTTCGATGCAGAACCAGCATTGATTGGCCGAATGCTATACAGTCGGCCAATCAACGCTGGTTCTTTTCCTACCTTTAGAAGTCTTCTCCGTGCAGCTTCCCCGCGGCGTCTTCCGGCTCTTCATTCACTCTGCCAGGCATCGGGTCTGGGCAGAGCCGACTGCGCATGTCCGCTTGTAGTACAGGCATGTGCAGTCAGCTCTGCCCAGGCCCGATGCCTGGCAGAGTGAATAAAGAGCCAGAAGACGGCGCGGGGACGCTGCAAGGAGAAGACTTCTCGGAGGATCCAGCCCGACCCTCACTCGTGGACTTGGTAAGTATAATTTGATCGAACGTTGCCTACCCCTGAAACGAGCATTTTCCCCCCATAGACTATAATAGGGTTCGATATTCGATTCGAGTAGTCGAATATTGAGGGGCTACTCGAAACGAATATCGGACCTCGAACATTTTACTGTTCGCTCATCTCTACTTATTATCTAAAATGTCAACTTACACATTATTTCTATATATCTGTGACTGATTATTTTGCACCTTCATGTGGGTGATAGAATAACTATTTAGGGTACAGTTAAATAGTCTTCATATAAATTCTTTACTTTTAATCTTACGGTATGACTTTAACAGTCTAAGATTTGTGAGATGTGAATTAACAAGTATGCCATTATTTTTGTCATATAATATAGTAATAATATTATTATATTATATTATATGCTGTAAACATTTCCTGATTGTCAATGCAAGATAGACACAAAACCTGAAAGTTAGGGCTGAAATGTTCTCAGCTGTGTTTTAGCATCTGGAGATGTAGTTGATTTATTAATATATCTTTATAGCATTTGGTGTTCCATGATGTGTGAGATAACGTACTGCTCACTACCAGCGTCCACTAGGGGAAGCATAGGAACTTATTCCACAATGTTTTGATCTTTGAATTGACAGCCTATATTATAAAGAAGGCTTCTATCTAGTATCAGGCTGTTGTCAGTTTTAATACCAGAATCACCATAGGGAATACCAATCCCCGCTTCCCAATATTCTTTGTTCTAGGATCAACAACTGCATACTGGCTTATTCAAGTTTATCCAGGTGTGCTGCTTGCTAGAACATAGCTAGATATACTTTAGCAGCCTGTGGAAAAAATAGAATATCACTTTGGAATTAAGTTTTGCCTTGGAGCTATTTTTTGGAACATCATGTGGAAAAGATTTACAGAAAAAGATTCTAAAACTAGTACTAAACATATAAGGCCTGGTTCACACCTGCGTTTGGGCCACCTTTCTCTCTGCATTTTTCATGCGGAAACCACACATACCCCATTATAGTTTATGGGGAAAATGAGTTTCCTTAGGCAACCGCTTTTTTTAGGAAAATTAGGTTTCTGCTCAGGGGTCCCCAAGTGGACTCCCAAAAGGAAACCCATGCGCAGATGTGAATCGGGCCTGAGCAGTTTTTTAATTTAGTTATTTTGTATTATTGTGATTAAAATAATTGTATTACATATATTTCTCTTTATTTCATTTTCCCATAGTACCACCAACTATAGAAGGTACAGATGACCTGGGAGAATACATTGTAATTGCCAATAACCCTATTGAACTGGAATGTTATGTTGCAGGAACACCTATACCAACAGTAGGGTAAGATAAGAAAAAGACACATTGGCAAAGATAACATTTTAACATTGTTCAGACCATTTAATCTTATGTTTTTTTCTATGTAACTGACAGATGGGACAGAACTGATGTGATGTCAATTATGGTCATCTGGAGTAGGGCCATTTTTAGGGAATTTAGCTAACAGGGTGGGCATCTAATACGCTTCCATTCCAACCTAAGTACATTAGCATTTTCACTAATATTGAGTTTTGCATAACTTTATTGGACAAACAATTAAATGAAAACCCTCCGAAACAGATGTCATAAATGACCCTAATGGTCTAGTAGAGAGGTTATCATTAGAGATGAGCGAGTACTGTTCGGATCAGCCGATCCGAACAGCATGCTTGCATACAAATGAATGGACGTAGCCGGCACGCGGGGGGTTAAGCGGCCGGCCGCCGTCAAAGCGGAAGTACCAGGTGCATCCATTCATTTCTATGGAGCGTGCTGTTCGGATCGGCTGATCCGAACAGTACTCACTCATCTCTAGTTATCATCTGTAATAGTAAGCCAACCTTCTCTGTCTCGTTGGGCCAAGGTCCTCGCACCTATGTATCTGCTGTGTTCTGTCTATCTAACAAGAAGCCTGGTCATGGAGGCCTATGGTCCTCATCATTTAGCTTTCCCTTTTCTCTCTACACTTGTCCCACATGAGGGCAGGAAAGGAGACATAAAAGTGTGCACTATTACAGTTTTATGATCAGTAAGGTAACCTCCTGTTTGAGGTAGAGAACTTGTACCCCTCATCCTCCCCTTGAGATGGTCTTGCTGTTTCGGATTTAGCTTTTCCATTCCATTTCATCTCACTTGATGCTTTGCATACTTATATGTGTTTCATTTATAGCTATATAGTTTTGCACTTTTTTATTTAAAAGGTGGTTGAAAAATGGAATCCCTCTTAACATTGATGGTAACGTGCAAATTCAGTCAAATGGACAAAAACTGGTTATTCTAGAAACAGAATCATCAGATAGTGGATCATATGAGTGCATTGCTAAGAATGAAGCTGGGACCAGTAGAAAACAGTTTAATGTCAATGTGCATGGTAAGTGCGACCCCTGATGCTTTCACCTCAGATATTGTAAGATACAGATATTAGGGCTAGTTCACACGTGAACTGCCCGCGCGGGTTTTGACACAGAGAGAGACGCGGCGAGCCGCGTCTCTCTCTTGTCAAAACCCGCCCGCCGCGACCATCGCTGTCGCGGCTTAACCCTCTGCTGTCGGCTCAAATGAATGAGCCGACATAGGAGGGAGCTGCCGGGGGCGGAAGCCGCGCGGCTGAGCCTGCGCGGCTTCCGCCTGAAGAAAGGACATGTCCTTTCTTTTCTCCGCTAGCAGCAGCTCACCGCTAGCGGAGAACAGAAGCCCGGCGGTCTCCATAGACCACCATTATAAGGGGAGGTTTTGGACGCGAAATCCGCTGTCAAAAACCTCCCCTTATACTCACGTGTGAACTAGCCCTTACAGATATGGAGGAGTGCAGGATATTTGGGAAAGCATGGATTGGTTTCCTGGATCTGCAGCTACTTTAAGGGTACGTTTTTGTAGAAAAGTTCTGCCATAAGACTTGATTGTCAATCCCTTGATCACTGTCACCAATTCCTGAATTTCTCTGCAGGCATCCTGTATTGCAGTGTATTATACTTGTCAGTGAAAATTCTTAGGTTCTCAATTCTTCAGTGTTGGACTGGGATGTCTGGGGCCCACCATTAAAATTCATTCTGAAAGTCCGATGTGCATCTGTATGTAAATATTACCTGACTCCAGCGGTAGATGGTGCAAGCTATTCAGTGATGGGGGGCCTCGGGGTTACAAAAATAAATCAGGTATTTGTGAGGAAGGACTAACTGAGGCGAAACTTGAAGCTCCTAAGCTTCAATATAAGACCCCTGTCTACCTTGTGCTATTTAGAATTATGGTATATTTTATGTGTTAAAGGGACCTTTGAGGCCCCCTGGGGTCCAGGACCAGCAGCAACTGATACTGCTGCACAGCCTATAACTAGTCCTGAGTGGTAGTCTTGTCTCTGCACCTAGATGTCAACTCAGTGTGTGTATATCATCATAAACTAGGTTGTTTTAAATGACCTATCGCGTATATTATATGGATGCATAGGCTGGCTGAGATCCTGTAACATGTCTATATGTATGTAGCGCAGTGAATGTATTATTCCATGCACAAATCATTCAGGGAGTGGGGAGTCGGGGACTAACTCTGAGACCACATGAGCTCATTTTGGTGGAATTCATGGGGGCTTACTACGTGGGGCCTTAAGGGGTTTTCTAAGTTTTTAAAATTAAGCTAAAAGAAGGAGATGCCATGACATGAACAATGAACCATTACTCATCTGATAAATCCTCCACTGCCCCTGCGATCTTCTATGTTGATTTTCCTGCAGCAGTTACATGCACTATACCCACATGTATGCTACAGCTAGAAGTGCAACTTGAGGGGGTGCATATGGTGCAGTTGAACCCGGGCCCAAGAGCCTTAGTCCAACTATAATGTACAATATATCATAGTTGGGGGTCTAGCACAGATTTTCATTTGGGCCCCGAGAACTTGGTGTTTCGCCAAATCACAAAGCCAATCACTGGTATCATTGGTGACACTCACATATATGACACAAGACTGCTGAGGGAGGCCAGTGCTTGGTTACAGTAGTCGCATTAGTATAGGGCACATCACTGCTGATAAAATGGTGTGGGATTTATTAGGTGCGCAATGGTTCCTTTTAATTTTATGGCAATTCTGCTCTTTGAAGAAATCTTTTGAAGTCCTGGAAAACTCCTGTAAGTATGTGATAGCAGAGCTGTATATGTACGACAGCTGTTGCCAAGAGGTTAATGTCTGTAATAGTTAAGTAAGGATTATTGATATTAGAGACTGGTATATTCTGCTGTATATTCTGTTTGTATTGCAGTTCGGCCTTCCATTAAACCTGAGCCATCACCCTTATCTGTTCTAATGCTGAAATCTATAGCATTGCAATGTATTGCTACCGGAGTTCCTAGTCCTCACATCACCTGGTTAAAAAATGGGCTGCCTTTTAATATTATGAAAGGAAATATAAGGGTAAGTGCACAAAACGTATTCATGCAGCACGACAGTGTTGTTGAGGGTTTTCTATCATGTTGCAGTATTGTATTGAATTGGTTTCTTGGCTTCTGATATCTTTAACCAAATTCAATTTGCTAGAATGGTAGTAGCCACACACCTCTCTTTATTCAGTGGGTGCCATTGAGATCCATACATTTGAGTTAAGGAAAGAGTGGGCAAATCTGATATACTATACTATATACTACATTCTCCACGCAGGACTAACATATTGCCAACTGTTCTTGCTCAAAAAGTGAGCAAAAACTAAAAATAAAGAGCTGATTTTATGCGACCATTCATTATTCTGTACAATATACTGCGAAGCTGGAAAAATAATTCAGAATGGGGTGGATTTGAAGAAAAAGTGCATTGGTGCGGTTTTCTTACGCGCTTCATTTGCCAAAATGACATGTCACCTGTATTCTATGTTTCGATGTGATGCCATGGATACCAAATTTATATGGTTTTATTTACCATGTTCTGACACCGGTAACTTTTTTACACTTTCTTGTACGGAGATGCATAGGGCATCTTTTTTGCGGGACCAGGTGTACTTTTTAGTTATACCAGTTTAGGGAATTGCTTTTGCTTTTATCACGTTTTATTCAAATTTTTATCTCGGGCAAAACAGTGAAAAAACAGCGGTTTGGCACTTTTGACTTTTTTCTATTTGAATTTTTAATACTTTTTATTTTTTGTTATATTTATATTTACTTTATTTAATTGTTTTGCATTTATTAGACCCCCTAGGGGTCTTGAACCCAGGGGGTAGATCACTAATGCAATGCATTACAATGCTAATGCATTGCAATGCATTGCAAAAATATCATCCTTTCTTTTGCAGGTGACATAGTCGCCTGCAAAAGAAAATCGTTACCGACAGGCCTGGGAGCCTTCACAAGGAAGCTTACTCCAGGTGCCAGCAATACCCAGCAAAATGGCAGTGCCCATACGCCACTGGTAAAATGGTTCCTCGGTCAGCTTTGACTGAGGCGTCAGAGGGGGTGGTGCCTGCGATCGGTGTGGGCAATGATCATGGGCATTAGTGCTGGGTGTCTGCAATTGTTGGGAGGGGGTTAAGCCGCACAATCTTCATATTTTTCATTATGAGACATGAGATAATGTATTTTTTTATATTTATAGGTGGAATCTTTTGGTCGCATTTTACAGTTCAAAAGTGCACTACTAGAAGATGATGGAAAATATACCTGTGTGGCAACAAATTCTGCTGGGGAAGTGGAGCAAAGCATTGTGTTAAATGTTTATGGTATGTTGGGTCATGCAGTTTATTGTATACCATCCATTTTACACCTGAGCGGTGGCTGTTTTCACAGATCCCTTATACATTACAGTTTATGCAAGGAGGTGTGAAATAGACATAAATAGAGCATGACTTATTTTCATTGTCTGATGTCACAGACTGTCAGAATATATCGGTCATGTGAATAGCCCCCATTTACAGACATTGACAGCGGGGTGTGGCATATAACACATTGCATTACATGGATCTCAATATAAACAAATGGAACATAAAATGAAAGAGGAACTAAGAGAAGGAAGTTTGTGTTGGATAGTTAGCTTATTTATTACATTTATATACTTGTATACGTATACATTTGTTTATGTTTTCTTCTTTATTTCAGAACCACCAAGAATAGAACATTCTGAAGAAGTCATCTATGAAACTGTGATTGTAAATCAACCGGTGTCTCTTGAATGTAAGACTTCTGGAAAACCTAATCCAGGTAAATTGATATTACTATTAAACAGGTTGTTTGAGGAGTTTAGATTCACTTACCTAAGCCAGTGGACTGTTGATCTGTGGGTTCCGACCTCGTCCCAACAGTGGAGAGTCTTAGTTCGGGTCCCTGATATTTCTGACTTTTGCCCTTCACATGACTGATACAGGGAATCTGTGCTGAGCAGTCATGTTTTGGTCAGTCAGAGCATCAGCGCTCACTGATTGGCTGATGTGCTCCAATGTAAGTAAGAGGTGAACGAAGATGGAACATGAGTGATGACACTTTACTGGATCTCTGGCAGAACAGAGATCTAAATATATAGTCATTGTTATGTTAAGCCTCCTCAGGGTGTATAAAAATGAGTTGAAACTCCCTTGTTTTTCCAAAGAAAAAGTGCAATAAATCAATCACAATGATAACCTATGAAAGTAACCCCTAATTTTACCACACAAAACTGGGAAAACAATTGACTCGAGTATAAGCCTAGTCATAAGTTACAGCTCTTCAATTTGGCCCGGACACACAGCTGCAAAAGCAACTGCATCTATGTGTATGGGCCCATTGAAATATAATAGTCCATAATTTTATCCACCATCGCAGCTAAAAAGTCTGGTCATGTGCATTACAGCTTAGTAACTCCATGTGCCTCATAGTAATAGCAGTTAACCCCATCATGTCCCTCACATTAACCCCCTGTGTGCCTCACATAACAGCTACTGATATGTGGGACACATGGAGGTAATAATTAGGTATCTTCATAATTAAAGTCCTTTATTAGTACTCCCATATGTCTCACATATTAGTAACCCTTATATGGGGCACACAGGGGTTAATATGAGGGGCATGATGGGGTTAACTGCTATTAATGTGAGGCACATGGAGTTACTGAAACTAAATTAATAACCCCAAATGCCTGACATTATAGGAATAGTAATCCAGCATGTACCTGCCAGTTTTACTTTCACTTTGTTACACGGAGCCTCCTCTCCTCAATGCAGGGCAGCAGCAGGGGCCTCCGGACTTTCATCTCTCTTGCTAGAGAAGGGAAAGTGTCCTATAGCATTGCTGTAGCAACCACTGAAGGACACTCCCCCTACGCTTAATATATGCAGGTCCTTGAAGGTCCTGTGCTCTGTGCCTCATTTTGCCAATGCAAATGCATTGGTTAAGGAACCGATCGGGGGCCCTGACCAATGCATTTGTAAAAACAAAATGAGCATTAATAGTTGGGGCTCAAGACCCTGACTCGAGTATAAGCCGAGGGGGGGGGGGGGGCTTTTTCAGCATAAAAATTGTGCTGAAAAAGTCGGCTTATTCTCGAGTGTATATGGTATATACCAAGCTGTGTGCTGGAACAGCGACTTTTCCTTATGTGCCTATATGTCTATTTGGTATGTGTTACCATTACGTGTTGCATGTTTTTGTTTCAGAACTTTTATTAGTCATAAATTGACATAAGTACTATCTCTATTCATACTCATGCATACTTTTGTTTTATGCAATGCATGTATTATACATGACTGTATTCCATCTGCCATCTTGTGTGTTTGTCCTCATTTTAATGGAATACTAAAATGTTGCTAGATTTACTATATTGGTGTGTGCTGTCTTCTTTTCATAGGAATGACATTAACAAATAAGATTATTGGGATTGTCCTGCAATTAAATATCATATTCACTGTATAGATCATTGCAAATGAAAGACTCTGTGTTTGGGATATGATAATTAATATTGTATTTTTACTAATAATAATAATAATAATAATAATAATTATTATTATTATTATTATTATTATTATTATTATTATTATTATTGCTACTTGCTAATTTCTACTTTTTTTTTTTAAATTAAAGATGTCACCTGGTCAAAAGATAACCATGCTATCCTAGTCACAGGCGAGTCACCAGTTACCATCTTAGATGGAGGGCAAATACTACAAATAACAAGCGCACAACCATTTGACGCTGGTGTGTACAAATGTGTAGCCAGCAGCATAGCCGGATCAGCAGATCTGACATACGTATTGCAGGTACATGGTAAGTATGTCTCACATTATTTGTAATAGCACTGAAGTAATAGAATTAGATAATGAGGTAATAGACAAAGGGGGCCTTATCTGGAGCTTCTGGTCCTCGGCTGAGATAAGTAGAATTTGACTTTGTAGCCATGAAAGGAAAATGTGAATATTTCAGCATAAGAATATATCCACTAGAACAATATATTGACTGAATCACCCAGCTAAGGTGGATTTCTGGACAACATAAGTCTCAAAATACTCCATACTACAGTCTATAATACAATATTCAGGATCTAATGGAAGGACGGCAGGGGATTATAAAAATGTAAAATCCCAGTGTGTTATTACTGGGATATTCCTATATCAAATGTATTTACTGGATATGGCCTGGTAAAGATAACACTAATGTGCAATTTTTAGAGTGTTCATCATTATAACTGTTAACTGTGTTCACTTACAGTTCCGCCCTCCATTTTTGGTTCCAATGAACCTATTACTGTGATCATCAACAATCCTGTAAGATTAGAATGTGAAGCCACAGGCTTTCCAACACCTAGCTTAACATGGCTAAAAGATGGCAGACCGGTCTCCAGTTTCAGTGGTGGCATTCAGGTATTTAATAGCATTCTGAAGTCAGTATCTATCTATCTATCTATCTATCTATCTATCTATCTATCTATCGGTAACTATCTATCTATCATCTATCTATCTATCTATCTATCTATCTATCTATCGGTAACTAACTATCGGTACCTATCTATCTATCTATCCATCCATCCATCCATCCATCCATCCATCCATCTATCCATCCATCTGTGGTGGCATTCAGGTATTTAATAGCATTCTGAAGTCGGTATCTATCTATCTATCTATCTATCTATCTATCATCTATCTATCTATCTATCTATCTATCTATCTATCTATCTATCTATCGGTAACTATCTATCTATCTATCTATCTATCTATCTATCTCCTATCTATCTATCTATCTATCTATCTATCTATCTATCTGTATCTATCTATCTATCTATCTATCTATCTATCTGTATCTATCTATCTATCTATCTATCTATCTATCTATCTATTGGTATCTATCTATGTATCTATCTATGTATCTATCTATGTATCTATCTATCTATCTATCTATCTATCTATCTCCTATCTATCTATCCATCCATCCATCCATCCATCCATCCATCCATCCATCCATCCATCCATCCATCCGTTTATGTAGACTAGGGTTACAAATGGGTTTTCATCAGTTCTGCTGGTTTCCATCTCACCCCAGAGACATTCTGATGGGGAATTGTGATGCCTTCTTGGTGCAATGGTGGTATCTGTATAGCGCCATGGAATATGTCGGAATATGTTATTTTAAGAAGAAAAAATAAATACATAAAACTGAACATAGAAATCAATGTACTTAAGCTAGGTTCACATCTGTGCTCAGTGAGGACTCGGGGATTCCATTCCCATTCTGCAAGTAGGACATTTCTATCTGCATTTTCCAGTGGAAACCAGGCAGAAACCCGGTGTACCCCATTATAGTCGCAAGTAACCGCTTTTCGTGCCAAAGCGAAATACAGGTGTGAACCTTGCATAACATGAGATCATATTTTTAGAACCTATATGTAATACTATCAGAAGACAAGAAAACAAAAGTGATTTGATCCTCTCTTACACCTGGGCAAATCAGGACACTGGAAAGGCTTTTATTTATTTATTTTGCGAATTAATTAATTAATTAATTAATTAATCACGTAATTTAGTTATTCGTTAATGTATTTATTTCTCTTTCTTTTATGGCGCCAACATATTCAGCATCTCTTTGCAGACATTGTTAGTTGCTGTCCTATATAGGGCTCACAATCTAAATTCCCTAACAGTGTGTCTTTGGAGAGGAAAATGTAACAGGGATACAGACTTCGTCCCAGTGTAGAAGCTAGGGTCCCACCCCGTATCAATAGGCAACAGAAGAGCTTCACACAAATATGTATGTGTCAATCAAATAGATGTATTTATTGGTAGAGCTTAGTGGAGCAAACGTTTTCGGTCTGGGTGGACCTTCATCAGGCTCTGTAAGGTGTGGAAAACAGATGTGGGTAGCTATGGTCTGAAGGTAGGTAGTGCCAGTCACCTCTGCCGACACCGATCCGAGGCCCGCTCTCTCCGTGTTGGAAAACAAGAAAAAATGAAGTGTAAACGTTTTCGGTCTGGGTGGACCTTCATCAGGCTCTACATAAAAAACAATATAACAAACAATATAATACAAAAATAAGATCCAAAAGAATATCACCAAATGTACAATATTTACAAAGAATCATAATCTAGGTGTTATCTTTGAGAATCGCTTGGAGATATATGTAGGTATAGAGTCAAGGTAAATCACATGTCATATAGTAATAAATAACAAGTAACATCAGAATATGTCCCTAGTTGCACTCATATAATGTTCAACATAGGATTCTCCTGGTAAGGTGCCACATGGGACAACAGAAGCATATATATAAGGAGAAATATTGAATATCAGATTTCATCATACCTGTAAGGTGTGGAAAACAGATGTGGGTAGCTATGGTCTGAAGGTAAGTAGGGCCAGTCACCTGAGGATATCATGTGATTAAGATTAGACCCAAACAAACTCTCCACGGAATAACCTAAGACCATAGCCTATTGTAAATGATGCTCGTGTCTAGGGGTTTCTTACCTCTGCCGACACCGATCCGAGGCCCGCTCTCTCCGTGTTGGAAAACAAGAAAAAAAGAAAAAATGAAGTGTAGTGTGCGCATAAAGAACAGGCTAACAGCCGCAGGGAAGCGCGTCTGTGTAGTGCCTTCCTGGTCTTTAAATAGAGCGCCGGACTTAATCAGTAAATATAAAGCTTTGTAAATATTGTACATTTGGTGATATTCTTTTGGATCTTATTTTTGTATTATATTGTTTGTTATATTGTTTTTTATGTAGAGCCTGATGAAGGTCCACCCAGACCGAAAACGTTTACACTTCATTTTTTCTTGTTTTCCAACACAGAGAGAGCGGGCCTCGGATCGGTGTCGGCAGAGGTGACTGGCCCTACCTACCTTCAGACCATAGCTACCCACATCTGTTTTCCACACCTTACAGAGCCTGATGAAGGTCCACCCAGACCGAAAACGTTTGCTCCACTAAGCTCTACCAATAAATACATCTATTTGATTGACACATACATATTTGTGTGAAGCTCTTCTGTTGCCTTTGGAGAGGAAAAGGGATTGAGCCATTAAAACTATAACCATGCCATGACATCCAATAGAGCTTTGGAATCCAACAGGACATCCTCTCTGTGCTTATGCATAAAATAATCGATAGCTACGGGTCTAACATATCTGTTCATTACAACTCATAGATTGTACTGATGGCTATAAATGATAACACTGAGCAGTAGCCAAAGCACTTCGACTGTCACATGGAAAGTGCAATCCAATCTGCAGGCAGCATGTTATACAGCACGAGGAGCTGAGCGGATATATATTTATTCATTCATTCATTTTATAGCTGCTTTGTTTATAAAAATGTATTTATCAGACAGATTCGATTAACTGTGAAAGCAGCCTTACTTCTAAGGACACAGTTGTCACTTTTCAAGCTGAAGTGGCCTATGAACAGAATTTTGTGATACCATCTATGGCTGACAAAATCTCTTGTCTTTATTTGTCACAGATTTCTTCAGGTGGAAGGGTTCTGACATTAACAAACGCACAGGTTGGAGATTCTGGGAAATATACATGTGTGGCACTGAACGCTGCTGGAGAACAACAAAGAGATTTTGACTTATCTGTGTTTAGTAAGTTGTACTTGTGACAATAGGTTCTATGGCCTGGTATGTACAGTACGATCAGTGCCGTTGTTACCTGTAGTAGCTGTCTAATGAGGTCAGGCACCATAAAGTGTGGATCTGAAGAAAATGTAATCATTAAAGGGGTTTTCCCATCTCCCCATTTCACCAGCTTTGCCTGATGTCTCTTCTTCTCACTTCCCGTATTCCTTATGAAACAGTCAAAGCCGCCTCCCCCCAGCTTGCTGAACAGGACACTATGTAGTATTGCAATACTTATTATGATTACTAGAAATCTACCGTATTTCCGTATTTTTCGGACTATAAGACGCACCTAGGTTTTAGAGGAGGAAAATAGGGAAAAAAAATTTTGAAGCAAAAACTGGTAAAATATTTAATATATGGGAGTTGTAGTTTAGCAATAGCTGCAAGGCCACATTGACAGGTGACCCTGCAGCTGTACGGGGATGCATAGAGCGGTTTTTTTGCGGGGCCAGCTGTAATTTTTAGTTATACCATTTTGGGGGATATCTATTGCTTAGATCACCTTGTATTGAAAAAAAACAGGAGGTGATTTAGAACTTTTATTTATTTCATATTTTTAAAGCTTTTTTTTTTTTTACTATTTTATTCCCCCCCGGGGGCTTGAACCTGCGGTCACTTGATCGCAAGTCCCATAGACGGCAATACAACTGTATTGCCGTCTATGGGACATTCTGTCTATTAGTATTACGGCTGGTCATAGAGACCAGCCGCAATACTAATATAGCAGTGACAGGCCTGGGAGCCTCATTAGGCTCCCGGCTGTCACCCGAACAGGTCGGCTCCTGCGATATCGCCACGCAGGAGCCGGCCTGCAACTTTACAGGTACGGGGCCGGTGGGGACCGGCCCCGGGGGAGAAGGGGCCACGGATACTGACCCGGCATCCGCTGTACTAGAGAGGCGGATGCCGGGGAGGGATAGACGCCGGGGCCTGAGACATCGCTACGATCCTCTGCCATGCATGAAGCCAGCGGCGGGGGCACAGAGGAGCGGAATAGCATCACTCCTCCCGCTGCTGGCTTCATGCAGGGCAGAGGAGCGCAGCGATGTCTCAGGCCCCGGCACCTGTAATGGCGTCTATCACTTGCCGGCTTCCGCCTCTCTATTACAGCGGATGCCAGGCGCCACCTTCAGACTATAAGACGCACCCTTCTTTTCCCCAAAAATTTTTGGGAAAAAAAGTGCGTCTTATAGTCCGAAAAATACGGTAATATAAATACTGATCAGATAATATGAACATGCTTATGGAGAGTGTTATATGTGTGTTTGAAAGGAGAGATAACAGACAACGCTTTATCAGCAAACTGCAATTAGTTGAATGGTAGAGCTGTAGATAACAGTGAGAGCAGTGAGTGATGTCACTTGTCCTGTCTTAACACACAGGTCAGGTGCTATGGAAACTCTGTGTAAACAATGGGAGGAATAATTTCACTTAGCAGGAAAACAAAAGAGCATTATCTTTAGGAACACTTTACACAAGCTAGCAGAATAGATCGGAACCTTGAGATGGGAACACCCCTTTAAGGACAATGCAAACTCAATACAAACTTTTCTGAGTTCATACTGTCCGTAAAGTATAAAGTATGTTTATTATTTTAGTCACTAATGACATAAGGGGACAACTTCACAACACACAGAAATAAGCTTCCATCCTAAAACAAGGTTTATAATTTTAATCTCTTTGGAAATATGATGAGAGTAGGGGCTTTCTATGTCTGCATCACATTGTTTTTAATGGGAATTAGTGATGGACACTTCGTTCAGCATGCTGAAAAAAAACAGAAGTATTCTGCTGGATCCTGCCACAGTTTCCACAGCCGAATCAGAAACCGCAGAACGAGGCCTCATGCTTGATTAGCCCCATTGTAGTAATCACTTGTGGAAACCTGCGGCAGAAAGCCAAGGCTTAACTTAAGATTTCTGCCAGGGGTTCCACAGGGCTGGAGGGGAGTTTAACGTGGAAGACTGCCTCAAATTCTTCTCCAAATTCCACCATGTGAACAAATTCCAACATGTATTACATGCAAGCAGCTGTGCTCAAAAAGCCCAAAAATCAGAACTAAAACTGCAATTTTGATGTTATTTTGAAGGACATGTTTGTAGATTTACAGTGGCTTGAAAAAGTATTCATACCACTTGAACTTTGTTATATTTTGTCACCTTACAACTTTTCATGTCACACTTTCAGATTTTTATTTGATTAAAAGTTTTGATAAAACTATGTATCATTTTTGTTCCTCTTATCTGCTACTTTGTGCTGGTCCATCACTTCACATCTCAATAAAATATATTTAAGTTTGTAGTTGTTAGGTAACAAAATGTGAAAAATTTCAAGTGGTATGAATACTTTTGCAAGCCAAAAAGTCTAATGACAGTTTGTCGGGTTTTTCCAGGGTTCCCTAAAGAAAAAGGTACAGAAATAAGACTTTAAATTCAGTGTGGATGTGTGGTATGATCACCGTCTGCTACCATGACCATACTCCATGACCATATAATTCCCATTGATTAACAGAATGAACATATGTTTGTCCTGTTCCTCTAGATCAGACCTGGGCATTGTATGGCCCGCGGGCCACATCCGGCCCTCTAACTATATCAGGCTGGCTCCTAGATAGATGCTGAATTGCAAGTTGGCTAAAGGACCTTTGATGACGTCATTAAAGGTCCTTTAACTGATTAGGATATGATGAGACTCGTTTTTGGGCAGAACCACACAGGGCAGTTTTGTTGTGTTACACAAAAAGAGCAATCTGCCAGGAATGGACAGTGATGGAAGAGAAGGAGGAGAGAAGAGACAGTATGTGTGAGCAAGGGGGGGGGGGGGGGGCTGGGGGCAGATGTAGGGGGCAGTTAAACTGAAGGCAGATGGAGGGGCGGCATTAAACTGGGATCAAATAGAGGAGGATATTAAACTGTGGGGGTAGCTGGAGGGGGACCTGTCTGCCTCTAGTTGCCCCCCAGTTTAATGTCCCCCCTCCAACTAGCCCCACTGTTTAATGTCCCCCTCCAGCTGCCCCAGTTTAATGTCCACCTCTAGAATCTGATAGTTTAAACTGGGGCACCAGGAGAGGGACTTAATACTGTGGGACATTTGGAGGGGAACATTATAATGTGGGGGCACATAATGTTAGGGTGACTGTAGGAGCATTATATTGTGTGGGAGCACATGGAAAAATGGATGCAAATGGATGGAGTCAATGTAGAAGTAGGTGGAGCCAAATTTGCTGCGGCACGCATAGCCCTCTAGAACCATTTCAATTTCTCATGTGGCCCCATGGGAAAATGAATTGCCCACCCCTGCTCTAGACAGCTGGAAAGGCAGCAGCTCAGTTATTTGTTATTGTACTCAGTAATAATTATGTTACTTCTTTTTTAGGTTACATACAGTTAAACAATCGGTACACTTTCTGGGCAAAAAGTTCACACCTTTTGAGCAGCATGAAGTACTATTTTTATGCAAAGAAAACAGACATGGCAAAACCTGTCAAATCTGTAATAAGATCTGTAATAAGTCAATGGGGTCTATTGGGTACTGTGAATGTCTGCCATGTGACGGACTCAGCTCTCCATCATTTTCAGTTCATCTTAAAAATCTTCTTGATTTTGCTTCTGCATTTGAAGAAGGATTGTGGGACCTAGGGATACCCTTGTAACTGCTCAGGCACTGTTGTGAGTAGAGGGAGAGGGGCTTAATAACAAAAACTTATTCACATTTATACTCTGCCAACCGTGCACACTAATGGAAGGGAAAATAAACTGAAATAAACTGAAGCAAAGCAAAAATGGCTCCTTATTAGAGTGAAACTCTTTTTGGACATCAATTTACTCAGCTGGCATTAGGAAGGAATTCTAAAATCTGTGTAAAAGAAAACTAAAAAAATGTGGCAAAAAAATGTATAATAAGCATTTTTAGGGGATAATCGTACACATTAGTCTCTCACTCTGCCAAATCAGTATCTCTGCGCTATGCTGAGGAGGTCCAAAAGACCGAAACAGCGCTGTCCATAGCTGGGAATCTGTTCCTTTTGGAATAGAAATACTAATTTGGCAATTAAATCCGCATCATGATAGTAGGCTTATTAACTGAGTCATGCATGATGTTAAGGAGGTTGCCCTCTAGAGGGCAGCATACAGAGGCACTGTTCTCCTAATTACATCCTGGAGAATAGATTTGCATATTTTTTACTAAGCATTTTTAGTGATAATGTATACAGGTCTGTCCACACTTAATTATTTGGTTAAGTAATGAAGTTTTGTTTGAAACCTATTCAATACATTAGGATGACATGCTAACAAAAACCTGAAAGTCTAAGGCCCCATGTAGCATTTTGCAGCTAAAAAGCGCTACAGGAAAAACCGCAGCAGCAAGTTATTGCAGTTCTTCCCACAGCACTTTGCACAGAAACTTTGCAGAGGTTTCCTTTGTGGACTTAGTGCTTCAATTATACCTTTAGGGAAACCACCAACTTTTCTGTAGTTATTATTGACCTGCTGCGATTTCCAAAACCACAATGGTTTGGGGAATTGAAGAGTATCTGCTGTGCGTATTTTAATGCTAGTGGGGATGGGATTCACTAGAATGTGTGTGAATCCCCGCCACTTTTCTGTAACTGTTAAATGCAGAGTTTTCTCCACATACCATTCGTGATCATTTATGTTAATAATATTACTTTTAGAAAAGCTTCTTATGCTAGATTTGCATTAGCCGTGGGCTCTTAGTGAATGAATCTGAACGACAGAGAACGAAACTGTTACACACCATTGTGGGGTCTGCTGGGTGCCCACCACTTTAAAATTGAGGGACCACTAGACCATTAGGCACATGAGATATATGAGCTGTTCAGCCACAGTAGGCACCCAGGAATGTTACAGGAATATTATCAGTAACTGCAGTATGCTAAAATATGTCATGTTGTGAATCAGATAAAGAAATACATTTTGCCATCTCTGTAATAGATGATTGTAAGGACACACTATACAGTTATACTATATGCTGTGTGCGAATTTGACTGTAGACTACTTTATTCTCTGACTGACATATATCCTCTGCCCCAGTGCCTCCCAACATCATGGGTGAAGAGCAAAATGTATCAGTCTTAATGGATGAAAGCCTTGAACTAAGATGTGAAAGCAATGCCGTGCCCCCTCCTGTGCTGACCTGGTACAAAGACTGGAGGCCTCTAGTGCCAGGACCCGATGTTACCATATCTGATGATGGGAGTGTTCTACAAGTAAGCCAGTGCTTTGGTATATTATGTTGGTTATCTTTGTTTTCACAGAGTGTTAGGATGTAATTCTAATAATGTGGAATACTGAGCAGTAATAAAGTTTTTTGTTTTTTTTGGGGGAAATTGGGAGATTGTACTACTATTATTATTATTATTATTGTTTATTTATATAGCACCATTAATTCCATGGTGCTTTACATTTGAGGGTTCACATACAGTACACAAAAAGCACAAACAGATATGATACTAACAATGACCGACTGGCAGAGTGGGATAGAGGGCCCTGCCCACGAAGGCTTACAATCTATGAGGAAGAGGGATAGAGACAGAAGGTGAGGGGAGAGACTGTACAGATGGTGATGTTGTGACAGTAGTGTTAGGCCGGGTTCACAATGGGAGCCGGTACCGTATACGCGGCGCTATTTTGCGGCCGTGATTCTGCGGCGGCCACAAAATAGCACCGCGTATACGGTACCGGCTCCCATTGAAAACAATGGGAGCGTATACGGCCCGCAAAAGCTCCCGCGGCGTCTACATACCACATTACAAGCCAAAATACTCCATGTGAACCCGGCCTTATTGGAGGTTGTAGGCCTTCCTGAATAGGTGAGTCTTCAGGGCCTTCTTGAAGCCTGTGATTGTGGGAGTCATTGACTTTGATAGATGGGTCATGTAGAGGGGCTGTACGGGGTGGGACGAAGATGATGTGACCTGTCCTTAGGCTAGATCATCAATATCAGATCAGTGGAGGTTGGACCCCCAGATCAACAGTTTGAAGAGACCCCAATGTTCGGATGAGTGCTGTGTCCTCTTCACAGAATACCAAACACAGAGCCATACCTTGCTTAGTATTGAAGCTCAGCGCCTTTCACTAGCCAGTGAAGCAGAAGTGACAGTCACCCAAGTGACCCAAAAGCAAGCCCTTTTAATACTTGGTGAATACGGGAGTAGCAGTAAACACCTACTTCTACTGCCCGAGTTATTGTATATAGGATTGTATCTATAATCCTATAAGGCTTCTCTGATCCTATTTGATTACTTTATGATTTGTTTCTTTGAGTACATATCACTATAGTGTGGACAGAATCACGCTAACAGCTTAGTTTAGCTACTGAAATACAGTTCTTTCTGTTGTCTTAAGGGGATATTTTTCCTTATATCAGGTTATTGATCACTGTCCAGTATTCTGGTCATCAAACTAAACTCTGTATTGAGTCAGCAGAGAATATTGTAAGGTTAGAACCTCCTGGGTTTGTACATGCCGCAGTGGATGAGAGTAGATTATAATATTAGCTGGAACTTGGTAACACAATATAACATAGAATTTGTAATTCAGATTAAGCTACAAACAATGCAAAAATAATATCAAATGTAATTCAGCATAAACAGAAAGTAATGCAATGCATTTTCCAAATTATTTTGCTTAGATTGTATACAATATTTCTATAAATCTATCACTGGTGTGCAGTGACTGGCATTACCATTGTGAGTAGGTGAATACACTTTGCCTGGAGATGCCCGTATAAACCATATGAGTCTGGTGCATGGATAATTTTATGTAGGTATATTACTTTTACATTGTATCACCTTATGTTTTACAGATAATGGGTGCTCAGGTAAAAGACGCTGGTCGATATTCTTGTGAGGCTGTCAACGTCGCTGGAAAGACTGAGAAAAACTTCAATGTGAATATTTTGGGTATGACAATTTAGTTTTTTTGTATTATTTTAAATATTCAGGTAACTCTATTCTGTTAAACGGGTTTAGAATATCAGAAAGAAGTGTCTGCTTTTAACCCCTTACTGCAAATGGATATTAATTGCAGTGTCCAAACCAAACAATACGTAATGGTAGGTTAGTTGGGTGGCATTGTGTTATATCCAGCCAACGTCTCGCTGTAGCAGCAAAAACTGGAGTTATTGCTCTACTTGGAAACTCTCTTGGAATATCTGGGAGGCTCCCACAATAAGGGGTGACCTCCTGGACTTCTGAAAGAGCAAATCTCCTGGGCCTGGTGGAATGCTCCTGTTGGGTTCTCTGTTACTCTATACATGGCATAGGCGTGTTATGTGGTGGTCGTGTCACAAAACAGTCCACAAACAGCACATTTTCATGCCTATGCAACAAAAACAGTATGACATGCCCCAAAAGGGGACACAATCACCTGTGAAATTTTGCAAGTGTCTCTTGCTGATGTCTCTTAAATGTTGGCAAGTTACCACTAGGGTTGAGCGATCGTGTTCGGAAAAGATCGGATTCCGATCGGCGATCGAGAAAATTTCACGATCGCCATCAGAATTCCGAACACAATCTTTTTTATGTGGGATCGAGATTGGTGATCTTTTCCCACAATGCTTTGCTTAGCTTTCACACTGAGTATACGCTGTATACTCAGTGTGAAGGCTCCGCTGCAGTTCCATAGGAATGAATGGAAGCAGCCAGCACACAGTCTTAACCCCCTGCACGCCGGCTGCCTCCATTCATTGGAATAGGAGGCTAAACTAAACATCTGTAGCAGCTACTTACCTCTAGAGATGGCTGCTCCGGTCCCCTCCTTCTTCTTGCCTCGCTGCTCCGCCTCCCAGGTTAGTGTTTAAAGCGCTAGGTAGGCGGAGCTTGTGGCTTAGGAGAGTGTGGGCGGGTATAGGGCAGGGAGATGTGACGTCTCCCCTCCCAGTACCCGCCCACACTCTCCTAACCCGCCCACACTCTCCTAACCTGGCAGGGAGGGGGCAGGGAGCAGCATGGAGTGGCAGCGAAGCAAAGAAGAAGGAAGGCACCGGGCACCGGACCAGCCATCTCTGGAGGTAAGTGGACACCAGGGGGGACTAAGTAGCCAGAGGATTAAAAAAAATCCTCTGGCTACTTTAGTGATTCACTACACAGCGTGGAGTCTAACAATTGTTAGATTCCTTGCTGTATAGTGAATAGGATTGCTTTTAAAATCCGATCTCCGATTAATTAAAAAATCCCATTGACTTGCATTGGGATCGGAATTGGGATCGAGATCGGGTTCGAATGAAAAACGATCAGAAATCGGATTTTAAAATCTATCCTGAAAAGTCAAGATCGGCTCAACCTTAGTTACCACCAAACAAGGCAATTTTATGAGAAGGGGAAAGGAGTTTGAAATGGGGAATGAGGCTCCCTCAGTCAGCTCATCTTCGATCTGCAATCTTTCAATATTTTTTAGGTTTTGATTAAACTTATAGCCCCCTCCCCCCCAAAAAAATGTCTATATACTGCATACATATGGTAGCATCAGGTCAAAATTGACAGCTGTACATCTAATATGCCCTGCAGTCATTTTTTCTTGAGGTTTCCATGTATCATGTCTTCAACAATCATTTCCTGAACTACTGTACAATAATTATATTTCTTATATTATATTTCTTATATCTACCAATTTTCAGTGTCCCCGAAGATAAAAGGTTCAGCTGAAGAAAAAATTGTGTCTGTGATTGAGGGATCACTAATAAGCCTCGTGTGTGATTCCAGCGGTATTCCAGCCCCAGGACTGACTTGGACAAAAAATGGTTAGCACATTCCTTAAATGAATCTACTTAGAGTTTTATAGGTTTAACCAGCTACGAGTTCTGTATTTACTTTCTATATGATTAGAACACGTTTAGTTTTATCATTCCTTGATATACTATGCGTTTCATACCAAAGTAAGTAGATAAGAAGCATCACATCATGAGAATCCTATCACAATGAAATTTTGCTGTTTCTGATTGCAAAATTAACACAATACACATAGGGGCTTTTTTGGCACCCAGTAAAATAATGTCTCTAGGCCCCCTAATCAAAATGTAGAGACCATTTCCTCTCCTTACTAGAACCACCCCCCTTTGCAGTTAAAAAAATCCACCATTACTGGCCCAATAAATATAACATTTTGTTTACTGTACCACACCGTATGTTAGCCACTTTACTGACCCCCATACAGTATATTACCACCTTTACTGGCCCTCACACAGTATATTGCCCCATTTTTATGGCCCACACACATTAGGCCACTACCTATTGGATTATTCACTCACCCACCGCTGCTCTTGTCCAGTCCCACTCTGCTTCAGGGGGTGATATACAGTACATCCTGAGGCTGAAGAATGTCTTCAGTGTCAGGATGTTCTGTGCAGTGCCCCTGGACAGGAGCACGGATAAGATAATCCTTTAATAGTCCCACCTTGGGGAAATTTCAGCGTGTTACAGCAGCATAGTAATACAGATACAGGATAATACAGAGTAATATGTTACAGACGTAGACACAGATAAGCTGAGAAGAGAAGATATACTAGGATAGGTGGAATAATCAAATAGGTAGCGGCCATTTAAAAAAAAATGCCATAAAGCAACCCATTACTGCTGGCCCCCAGAGCACTACCACATTGCATAGGTTCTATTATGGCCATATCTATTCTTCAATAGATTTGACTATATATATATATATATATATATATATATATATATATATATATTTATATATTTACATAGGAACTATAAGTATCTGGGTGTGCTCCTCCTGGAGGCGCTGCACAGAAGGGTCACAAGAGACTCTACCTGCTCAGGAGGCTGAGGGCCTTCGGAGTCCAGGGAACACTTCTTAGGGCCTTTTTCAACTCTGTGGTTGCTTCAGCCATCTTTTTCGGTGTGGCCTGATGGGGGCGCAGTATATCAACCAGGGACAGAAATAGACTTGACAGGCTGATCAGAAGGGCCAGCTCTGTCCTCGGGAGCCCCCTGGACCCAATACAGGTGGTGGGTGACAGAAGGATACTGTCAGTGGTGACCTCCATGCGGGAGAATAAATCCCACCCCATGTATGAGACCTTGATGGCACCACTGTAAGTGACCGTCTGCTTCACCCCAAGTGTGAGAAGGAGCACTATCGCAAGTCCTTCCTTCCAACCGCGACCAGGCTGTATAATCTACATCAGACCAAGCGAAGATCACCCCGTACAGAAAACTAATGATTATGATCCTGAAGTCTTCCTTCCTTCTTTCTCTCCCATTCCTTAGCTGCTATGGACTCCTAATATATCTTCTCTTCTCAGCATATGTGTGTCTACTTCCGTAATATATTAGTGTGTATTATCCTGTATCTCTATTACTATGCTGCTGTAACATATTGAAATTTCCCCACTGTGGGACTATTAAAGGATTATCTTATCTTATCTGCCCAAGTATGCAGTGCCAAAGAATCCCATACTGATCATGGCTCCCTGAAGGTATGATGGTTGTATGAAAAAAACTTTAATGATTTCTTGTGTTTTGCAGGTTTTCCACTGAATCCAGATAAGTCAGGCCGCATTCGCTATATCTCTGGAGGTCGTCACCTTCAGATTTCAGGCGCTGTGAAGATGGATGAAGCAGTATATACTTGCACTGCTATGAACAAAGCGGGGACTGCAACAAAAAAGTACAATGTGACAGTTTATGGTAAATGATTCAATAGTGATCTTATTTCTATAATTTTAGAATATTATATATTCTGTTAAAAAGGTATTAACTTGTGGAATTCATTTTCATAACTGTGTTTTTCAGCTACTTTACTTCTCACAAAAACACAAAAAAATTGCAGCTAAAAGAGTTGCAGAAAAATGCGGTGAAGATGCATTGCGCTTGTCTCCATTTTTCTTCCTCTATTCATTATATAGGGACAACACTTGTAATTCCGCAGCTAAAATGAACATGCGGTGTTTTTCAAAAATGCGTTTTTGAAAAAGCAGCTTTACCGCAGCTCTGTTTTTTCCCGAATAGTGTGGATGAGATTAGCTAGGTTTTATTGCTGTATTTCTGTTGCGGTTTTGGAAATAACAGCATGTCAATTATACCTACGGAAACCCTGGCAATTTCCCTATGGGTATAATTGAAGCAGAATGTCCACAAAGGATAACTCTGTGGACTTTCTGTGAAAAGCGCCCACAATGTGCCTCAGGCGTAGTATTTTCACGTAGCGCTTTTTCACTGTCAGGCCTTAGACTAAAGGGGTTTCTTGGCCCCAAATCAGATTTTCTTACTTATGGCCTATTTCACAGGATACATTTTTCCAATTACTTTTCATTGGTTTATGATGTCTTCTTTGTGAAGAGACCATGCTGCAGCAGTTTAACAGTTTGTAGAAATTTGGGTTAATTCTGCTACATCTGTACTGTATATATGTATATACATGCATCTACATATAGTGGGCTATTCTAGAATATGAAATGTTATTTTAATAAAGTGGCAATTTTCTACTAAGTTTAGTCACTGTCTTTTTCACGAACACCTCTATTATGTTTCCAAAGTATTGTATCCATTGTCCTGTGTCATTACCACAAAAACGTACACACTTACATATTACTGTGTATTATAAAAGGCAACAAAAGTTGAAGGTTTCATTCAAACTCCCAGGACTGACCACCTCCATCCTGAATGTCCAATTACTCTCCAGGCAGAGGAGCCCATTATTGAGATCCCCTACATAATTTAGTTAAAACCACTGGTAAAATACAGCGCAATAATTGAAATGTAGTAATTTTACCAGTTGCGTTACGAGTCAACTTGCACTCATGGTTTAGTCACAGTTAAATCCCAAATCCCATTTACAATTCTGCTATTGTAGATAACTGTGGCATGAAACCTACTGCAATCCCTATTGGTTTTTCCCAGCCTTAATGTTCCAAATTTTAATTGCATCCCTTGTAGCACCACAAACAAAAAAAGTACCAAAATGAAAAAAGTATTATGCCCCCTGATATAGAGCACCTCTGGGGTGAAGATGAATGAACTGTTTGGAGCATGTCAGTAACTTTATCTAATTTGCTGTAATTGCAAGAATCTATCCTGTCTACAAGGGTCAATATTCCTGCAGAAATATTTCAACACTTAGAATCTGTGCCATGAAGAATTGGTGTGGTTCTGAAGACAACAGGGAGTCTCCTGCACTACTAGATGGATGTCTTTAATAAAGTGACCATTCAGTGTATGTTTGAATATGTAGGAGATAAAGTGGTTCAGGAGAAAAATAATGATAGGTCTCCGTTCTGATCACTTTTTAAGATCCATTTAGTAGATTTATTTAATGGATGCAAACAGATGGCCATCCATTTATACAGAGATCAATGTAAAAAAAAAATCCAGATCCATTTCTGTAAAAAAATTTTTATCGAAACAATAACATAGCATACCATACTTGTGTGTCTGTCCAAAAAATGCACAAAAACTGATCTATTTTTTCCACCATTGATTTCTATGTAAATGGGTAGCCATCCGTTTACATCCATGTTTTTTATCCGCTATACGAATTTGCTAAATGGATATAAAAAATACATGATCTGAATGGAGCCTAACAATGCTATATGTATGTTATTTATTATATTATATTTTATGCATTGCAGTAATAACTTTGAGTGTGGATCAAATATGCTTTACTTGGTACAGTTCGCCCTGCTATATCAGAAAGTGGAAAAGTGCCCATTGAAATTGCGAAAATCCAAGGAAATAATGTAACTCTTGAATGTGACTCCAGAGGAGATCCAGAACCCATGTTGACCTGGCTGCGAGATGGCACTGCACTGCTTAATGGAGATGGTGTCCAACTCCTCAAGAAAGGAAGGCAGCTTCATCTAGAGAACATTCAGCTCTGGCACTCCGGCCTTTATGTCTGCGTAGCAGTGAATGTTGCGGGTCAAGCTGATAAAAAGTACAATCTACATGTGCTTGGTAAGTAGGATGTTTAAAATGATATATTGCTGTAATGGGATAATATAGTGTATTCCCCCAAATCTCTAATGCTCCAAGCAGGATCTAAAGGATTAGTACATGGAAACCACAGGCTTGTGGTGTGAGAGCTAAAGCTAGTCATCAGGAGACCTTTATGTCTCAGAAAACAAATCCTTTCTGGTTCTAACGACTAGAGTCATATACACAGAAGGTTTATATTAAGGTGATTTTAAATAGAACTTTGGAATATGAGGAAGCAAAATGCCATTGTGACAATGGAAAAACATACCTTTCACTTTCTAAGTTATTTTTTAAATAGTTTTCTAGATCTCATTTTTACATTGTAAACTGTGAAATTTGCAGATTTCACAGTTTTTTCAAAACAGCAATAGTTTGCAGACAGGCTATGTGGAGAGTCTTCCCCTACCCTCTGTATTCACTATGTGAAGAGAAAAAAGGATGGCACTCTATACTTATTGAGATAAGAAATATGGAGTGGAATGTTTCTAGGAATGGACTAAAATACTAAACAGTGAATTAGCTAGAAGGGAGACACCTAGTTGTGACTTTGGAGACACATTTGTAGCTATGTGACTGGTTGAAACATGATGAAGAATTGGCTCTTTAAAAAAGGTCACCAAAAATTATCCATCTATGGGACCAGAATGACACATCATTGGAAATGGTAAGAAACAATGGCGGGGTTTAGGCTTGAGCGATCGGGATCGGAAAAGATCGTATTCTGATCGGCGATCAAGTAAATTTCACAATCGCGATCGGAATTCTGATCCCGATCTTTTTAGGCGAGATCGAGGTTGGAGGTTATTTCTCACAATGCTTTGCTACTGGCCAAGCATTGTGGGAAAAGCTAACAATGTTAGATAGGTCCCATAGGACCATAGCCCCCTGTGTGCCAGATGCATCCACTCATTCTAATGGGAGACTAGTTAACATCTCTAGTAGGTAACACTTACCTGCACAGATCGCTGTTCTGGTCCCAGCTGTTCTCGCTCCCGTCTCACCACCCTGTACCCACCCACACTCTCCTAAACCACAAGCCCCGCCTTCTTCCTAGGTCTGTAACAATAACCTGGGAGGCGGGGGCAGCAGGGCGAGAAGAGGAGCAAGAACAGCGGGGACCGGACAAGTGATCTGAGCAGGTAAGTGGACACCAGGGGGGACTAAATAGCCAGAGGATTTTTTTAATCACTACACAGAGAGGAGTCTAACAATTAAAGTGTTCAATTTTTAGACTCCATGCTGTGTAGTGAATAGGATCATTTTTAAAATCCGATCTTTGATTATTAAAAAAAAATCCCATTGACTTACATTGGGATCGGAATTGGGATCGGGATTGGGATCGGGTTCGAATGGAAAATGATCGGAAATCAGATTTTAAAAATGATCCTGAAATCTCAAGATCAGCTCAACCCTAGTGGAGTGGAGTGACAATTTACAGAATATCAAGAAAAATTTTAGCACAGAATCTGCATGCCAGCTAGACAGCTGAAAAATCTATAATATCTCCTGAAATGGAAAGGATTCTATGACACTGAATACAGCACTTGGGTGACAGACAAGAACCTGAATTATCCTGCTGGTTATCCCTGTGTAGGATCACATGCCACATCAACATCATTTATACGAAGTAACAATTTACAGAATTTCAAGAATAATTTGGAACACACTGTCAATATGCCTATTGTCTAGCCTGCCAGTTGAAAAAGCTGGTGATACTATTTCATGTGAGTATAGAGAGACAGAGTTCCTACACATGTGCCTGTACTCCCATGGCTAATTATATGCCTGAAGATCTTGCACCTTGTCATCCATTTGTTATTTGGTAATACACAAAAAATTCCCATAGCAAGATGACCACACATGGCTGCTGCCACCAAAACCAGAAGCAGTGGAAACGTGTTTGCCAGTGCCTCCACCACCCGAGCTTGCCTTAGATCTACCCCAGGCAGATATTTTAGATGTTGGGGCTGCACATTAGGTGGAATTCTTACTATTGCAGCTGCCACCACCCTCTTCCTCTGATGTCACCCTGACCCAGTTGTCAGGTCTTATCTGCAATAAAATCATCGGATTCAGTAATATCATCTTCAACAATTTTATGTGACTCATCATAGCAATGGGATTCCCCCTATGCCCTCCTAACATATTTTCTCCTAGTGCCCTTACCAGCACAGCTACAAGTATCACACCCCCTGCCATTACTACCTACACCAGGGGTGCCCAATACGTCGATCGCGATCTACCGGTCGATCGCAAAGGACATATGGGTCGATCGCGGGATGCAGCCAGGGATCCCCGGTGTCTGCTTGTTCACAGTGCAGGCTGAGAGTCGACTCTCAGCCTGCGCTGTGAACAAGCACTCCGGACACTTGTAGGCCGGGCAGCAGCAGCTCCCCGCTCTTAGGGATGGAGGGAGCCGGAGTGCTGCTTGTTCACAGCGCAGACTGAGAGTCATCTACGGACACTGGCAGGTGGGGCTGCCGCAGCCCCAGCCTGCCAGTGTCCAGAGATAACTCTCAGCCTGCGCTGTGAAAAAGCAGACACCGGGGATCCCTGGGCAGCCACAAAACGCTGCTGTCTCCTGCTCTCACGCTCCATCCGACCCCGTCCACACGCCCTGCCCCGCCCACAGGCCCAACCCAGCCCTGCCCACAAGTAGTGGGTAGTAGATCTTTTGCCTTGCCAGTTTATAAAGTAGATCACATGCTGAAGAAGTGTGAGCACCCCTGACCTACACCAACACTCATGTCTTTCACCTTTACCTCTTCTACATCCAAAACACACTGGAAGTTCAGACTCATAAAGAAGAGAAAATAGAGGAAGTCTTGGGCTATGGCGAATATGAGGAATATCTCTCTCAGTGGTTGCCACATGACTACTAGAGAATCTGTGTCAGTAAAGAAGACATGGTTGACAGTACTGAAAGGCAGCATGGTAAATTACATGTTACAACAGAGAACACACAGAACACACAGACCCCTGACAACATTTGTGGTTCACTGCTTTCAAAAGTGTCTTTATTCTCAGGAAGAACAACACTGCAACAGCTGGCTGAGCTGTCAAGACCAGAAGGGTTTCCTCCTCATTTTGCCTATCTCCTGCCCTTTCTTTCCAGTCATTACCCTGCTTAAATATATTTTGTTTTCCTGATTAACAACAATTTTGACACTATGTGTATGTCTTTTTTTTTCCCCAAAAAACTATTACAATAAAAATAATGACGCGCAAAAAGCACTAAAATGGTGACATGGTCAGTGACTATTAGACTAGAACTGCATCAGTCAACTTTTTTTTTTTCCATTATAATTGTATGCATATTGGGTTAACAAAAAAAATCGCTAAGGTTCCAGGCAACCGTTGGTTCTTTCTCTGTGTAGTTGTTGTGCAGAGTTACTTAGCTCTTGTTCATTTGTATAGGAGCAGAACTGCAGCAACTCAGCATGGCCGCTACACAGAGGACAGAATTATCTGCTTCCAGCTATGTTCTCTATGCAGTGGCTGCAGAGGACAACAGTTTGGTAGGGATCCTGAGTGCTGGACCTCTACCATCTGATATCAATGACCTAGCCTAAAGACATGCCATCAGTTTTGCTTGGGAATACCCTTTTATGTATGATGGAGTATTTCTACACTAAAAATTACCTGTGTTCTTTTAACCGTATATTTGTATTTTAAGTTCCACCAGCTTTCTCTGGAAGATTTCAGGAACATGAAAATGTAAGCGTTGTAGAGAAAAATCCAGTGACACTCACATGTGAAGTCTCGGGCATTCCTGCACCTAAAATAACATGGTACAAAGATGGCTATCCTATTACTTCTGATCAAACTCCCCAAGTAATGTCAGGTAACGTATCTGCTCAATAACATCCAATCACCAGAAACTGAATATATACATTATCATTGTGAATGATAAATAATACTCAATTTACTTTGTTTTGAAATTTTTACAAAAATTTGTGAAGTTGACCTGTTTTCAGATCTGTTAGGCTATGTTCACATCTGTGTTGGAACCTCCATTTATATTCTCTGGCATAGAGTCTGGCAGAAATCCCAGAATCCTGAAAGACCTGCTTTTTTGTCCACTGCTAAAAAATAATAGGACTCTCAGCGATCCCCATGATAGTCAATGGGGTCCCTCGGGATCTGATGCTGTCCTGCTTTGGACCAGAAGACAGGATACTCTGGCGCATATGTGAATGTAGCATTAACCTATTATGACTACATAACATCCCAGAAAAGGAATATGCCAATAAATCAGCATGGAGTTTGTATGTTCTCCCTCTCTTTGTGTAGGATTCCTCACAGTACTCTCTTTTCTTCCCACACTCCAAAGACATACTGATTGATTGACATACTCATAGATTGTAAGCCCTCGCGGGCAGGGCCCTCTACCCCACTGTGCCAGTCGGTCATTGTTAGTATTATACCTACCTGTATATTTTGTGTACTGTATGTAACCCCCAAATGTAAAGCACTATGGAATTAATGGTGCTATATAAATAAATAAATAATAATAATAATAATAATAATAATAATAATAATAATAATAATAACGAACTTAGATTGTGAGCCCTTTATAGGACAGGGATTGATAATGTCTGTAAAGAGCTGTGGATTATTTTGGCACTATATAAGTAAGCAAAATAAATAAATAATAAATAAGTCCTTTGCTTTGGTGTCAACTTATGGAAGATAGCTCCCTATATATCAATTATTGGTTTTAATGAAACCTAATAGCATAATTCAGGAATATAACCAAGCCAGTATCAGTATTTTAGGTGGTCAAGGTTCTATATGCTGTGACTATATTAAACTGATGCTTTTCTGTTTAACATAGGCCTGCAAGTGACTGATGTTCTGAACCTTACCGTACTCCCTTATTATTTGCAAGATCTTGTAAACTGCAGTCTGCCGTTAAGTTATATCACCAACGAATACATTCCTTTGAGCTGACAATTCCTATGAGGCTCATGTGTTATTTGCTAATCTATGAGAAGGTCCCTTAAGGGTGTATTTCAAGCATAAAATGCTGTCATTTTTGTCTTTGGCTTTATTTCCTTTAGGGTCCATTCACACAGAGTAACGTGCCGCGTGATCTGGCACGTATATGGCGTGTGAGACTTTGAACGCCGTAAAAGATCCCATTGATTTCAATGGGAGCCTGGATCGTATACGCCACGTTATTTTGCGGCCGTGATTTTGCATGAAATCATTGGGAGCTTTTACGGCGCTCAAAGTCTCACACGCCGTATACGTGCCAGATCACGCGGCACGTTACTCCGTGTGAATGGACCCTTAAATTGCTTTTTTTGCTTATATATAAGACCTATCTATCTATTCAGCAAGATAAACTGATAATATAATAAATATATCATTGAGTTGTGCTCTCATGAGCAAAGATTGGGCCTGTGCAGACAAATAATCCTGGAAACAAATAGGAAAAAATGAATTTCTTTCCTAATGGATTGAATTTTGTTAAATCTCAGGTGGTATGATCCTGCGCTTTTTACATACTGCACTTTCGGATGCTGGAAGATACCGGTGCGTGGCTACAAATGCTGCTGGAGAGAGGAGTAAAAACTTTCTATTAAATGTACTAGGTAAATGTTTAGCTTTGTCTCATGGGGAACACTCCTGGATTCTAGATGATGGGCAGATCATTTCCCTGGATCAGTTAAATACTCCTATTAAATATAATTTTACCTTTAGTGCTCTTTTGTCATGACTATACTTACAAAAACTCAACACACTCAGAATATGTCACTTAGGAAACCAAGCCCATTGTCATTACATTGTATAACCATTCAGCCTGCAGTTGTCTATAATGTGGTCATTTATATTTAGTGCCACCGAGATTTCCTGGGAAGACTTTGGAAGATGTAAAGGTAAAAGAGAAAAGTGACGTGACCCTTTCTTGTGACGTAACAGGTAATTCCACTTCATCTTATTGTTAGATTTTCTACATTATGTTATTATGTGTACAGAGTAACATCAACCTATTCTACTGCAATGATGATTCTAAGCATAAAACTTTCCATATCCCTCATTGTATACATGGTTATGCATTACCTATGACAGTTCCCCAGTTTTTTCCCATATAGTTGTGTTCTGGAATACACTTCTTTAAGTGATCTTACAAACCATAAGCAGTAAATAGCTTTTCCAGGACACAATATTACAATAACAGAACAATTTTTTTGGCCAAAGAAACAAACCTATAATAACCTTTAGGGCTGCCAGAGGATATTACAATTTAACGGTAAAAGGTAACATGTAGTAGACGTTGTAAAATATTCCCATGTCAGACTTTTATTACATATCAACAGGATATTCCACAAATGACCTGTGTAACAAGCAGCTATCTCTGAAATGGGATGGCTGAAACCAGCTTCAATCATTATAAGTTTATGGGTTTTTCACATCCAAACAGGATAGATAGGGAAGACAAGTGGCGCGTTTAGGGTATGGAAAGGGAGTATCTCAGAAGCAGTGGCGTAACTACCGCAGAGGCAGCGGAGGCAGCTGCCACAGGGCCCGGGCCATTAGGGGGCCCAGTGACAGCCGCTACCGCTGCGTTTTTTTGTTTTTTTTTAAATAGGCCGTTACGGGCCCTATTTACTTGCTGATCCTGGCTGCGCTGGGATCGGTAAGTGACACTGCGGGCCCCACAAATACTATCATTATACTCGGGGGTCTTTGCAGACCCCCGAGTATAATGATGGGTGGACCAGGAGAGGTAAGGGAACGTAAAAAATACTGTTACTTACCTCTCCATGATCCTGCCAGGCCTCCTTCCTACTTGTTTGAGGTCTCTGACGTCACATGAACCCAGCCTGCTTCCCGGGTCATGTGATGTCTGACGTCATAGATGATGGACGGCAGCGGAGAAGACAGCGTAGGAGCCGGGGGACAGGTAAGAAACAGTAATTTTTTATGTTTTTATTCCCCCGGGTCTCCGATTATTATACTCTGCGGTGTGAAAAGACCCCAGAGTATAATAATTTTTTATGAGTGTCCACTATGGGCTATAATACTGTGTGCAGGGGATACTATGGGGGATAATACTGTGTGCAGGGGCCACAAAGGGACATAATGCTGTGTGCAGGGGCCACTATGGGACATAATGCTGTGTGCAGGGGCCACTAATGGACATAATACTGTGTGCAGGGGCCACTAGTGGACATAATACTGTGTGCAGGGGCCACTAAGGGACATAATACTGTGTGCAGGGTCCCCTAAGGGACATAATACTGTGTGCAGGGCTTACTAAGGGACATAATACTGTGTGCAGGAGCCCCTAAGGGACATAATACTGTGTGCAGGGGCCACTAATGGACATAATACTGTGTGCAGGGGCCCCTAAGGGTCATAATACTGTGTGCAGGGCTTACTAAGGGACATAATACTGTGTGCAGGGGCCACTATGGGGCATAATACTGTGTATAGGGGCTCCTAAGGGACATAATACTGTGTGCAGGGCTTACTAAGGGACATAATAGAGTGCGGAGGAGTGGGTTGGTTGAGGTCTTCGGCGTTGGTGTCGGTTGGGGGGGGGGGGCCCATGTCAAAAGGGGGGGACCCATGTCAAAAGTTCGCCACGAGGCCCCGCCATTCCTAGTTACGCCACTGCTCAGAAGTAAATTGGTTAGAAACCTGATCATAGTACTGTGTAATATATAATGTAAATGTCTGCTCATTGCTTTGTTATCCTAATATACCTCTAGTACAGGAGGATATATACCTCTAATATATTGGTGTCAAGCACAAACACCGACAGTTTTAGGGTCGACAGGTAAAACTGTATTCTGCTTCTTTTTATAGATCTGTCAATGAATTGAGGATTCACTGTATATTATGTGTTTGTAGTTCTACTATTTAAATACTCATAAATCTGTAATGAATTGTAACCCTATATCTTCATTCAGGGAACCCAGCACCACAGCTAACATGGGTAAAGGATGGGCAACCTTTACATTTGGAAAGTCACCATAGACTCAGCAATAATGGACAGACGTTTCACATTAATGGTGCCACGGTATCAGATGCGGGAACATATGTTTGCATTGCTTCCAATTCAGCAGGCGATAAAAGCAGAAGGTTTAGTCTCAGTGTCATGGGTGAGTTGTATTTTCATTTTCAGAAGGTGTCCAAAATAATACATAATGAATTTATTGTAGATCCATAGCATTCACCCTCAGAGGCAGTAACAGCTTACTGTACCCTACAACAACATGGACTAATGTGCCACTGAGTGGTATACAGGACTCCACGTGTTTCTGACCCCTACTAGCAGTTTAATATACTCTTGGATCACCACTACACTGCAAGTACCATATTAAAATAGCAAGTACATAGCTAATCCCTGTTTAACATATTTGCCTGTTCAGTCCTTTGCGCCATTCTCCAGTCGCACAAATCGGCTGGTCCATTTTTGATCCTTTGCACTTGTTGTTGTAGCACAGCTGAGGATTCATTGCTGTGTGTCAGCCTAGCCAGTGCTCTAGTTACTTTGGTCATTTCGGAGTTAAATTAGTAGATTTTTATTGACCTTCCTCCTGACCAATCAACTGTAGGACAGATTCTTTTATATACTTTTCCAGCCCACTCCCTAATGCTTGCTATTGCCTTTCTGTGCATGCTGGCTCTATCCTGATTGCTAATTATATTTCTGACCCTTGGCTTTTCTTGTGACTAAACTCTTGGATTATGATTTTGTACTTTGCTGCTTGACTGGTTCCGCGTCCCTCAGCTACCCTGACCACCTGTTTGTTTTTGTTTGTCTTGTCTACGTTCTGTGTTCTCACTCATATGATAGGAAGGGACTGTCACCCAGTTGCTCTCTATCGCCTAGGGTAGTTGAGGCAAATAGGCAGGGACTGAGGATGGGTTCAGTATTAGGACTCAATGTCTCTGTCATCCCCCTTCCTCTTTTGCTCATCTAGTAATTCCCTAACACCCTGCTTATTATTAGATTATTTTAACAAATTCAGTTACAAAATGTGGGTGTATTTAAATAAAAGAAATGAATTCTGTATAAAACTCTTGCACATCTCTTCTTAGAGATCTGCTATGTGTTGTTCCTCTGTTACTCCAACTGGAAATGCATATGATATTTAGCAAAATTTGGATATTTTCATTCAGTGTAGACACACACTTTACTTCCAGGAAGAATAATAAATTTAGAATTCTAATTGTTATTTTATGGGGAATTAAGCAGACATATCAGGATAGCTGGCAGATCCTGTTTATATCCATCTTTCTTTATATACAGGAGTAACCCCATGTTATTTGTGGAGTCATAAATCACACGTTTTCTGAAGAGGCCATGTATGGATGTAGCAAAGTTTACTCACAAGTTAAAGATGTATTATCATCTGAATATTTATGGCTGTTTTCAGATAATATGCCCCCAGTCACGCAGCCATCGTGAAAACACACATACACAGGTCTCTCCATTAACTTGTACAGGAGTTCCAAAAACAGGTAAGTCAAGTAGGCAGCCTCAGCTATCTACCGAACTCCTGTACAAGTGAACAGAGCGGCCCATGTGCACTCACTGTGGCCATGAGATGGGGGTCAAAGGATTCTCATACTCAAGATAGAGGGGGTCCACCTCTCTTAGGCATTTATGGCATTTAATGTGAATATAGCCATACATGCCCAGATGAAATTCCCCTATAAAACTTTAGCAACAGTGTGGCACAGAATATTAACTGAACCCCTTCAGTCCTTCATTGGCATTACAATGGCTGTCATTGCATTCTGTGATGCTGCAGCAAGTTTTCCGTGTCAGTTATACTTTGCTACACCTGTACATGTTTATATAAAATACAGATATTGTATATTTGCCTCAGCAGTGGTTAGTACTGTAGTAGATTTGTAATGCTAAAGTCCTATCTAGCCACAGATAACATCTGCCAAAAGTGTGTATGTTCTTCCTATGTTTGCTTTGTTTCCTTGCATACTCCAAAGGCATACTGATAGGAAATTTAGTTTGCAAGCCATAAATGGGACAGTGTTGTCAGTGTCTGTAAAGTGCTGCAGATGATGTCAAGTTAAACTTTGCTACATCTGTAGTTAATTAAATCATTTTTTATTTTTTTACAGTTTCTCCAACAATCCTTGGTGCAAAACGTAAAGACTCCCCTGAGGACCTATCTGTGATTCTTCACAGCTTAGTATCACTATCCTGTGATGTCCAGTCCCATCCCCCTGCCACCATAACTTGGTATAGAGATGGATTTCAAGTCTACTCAAAGGATAATATAAGAATTCTTCCGGGTGAGGCTTCCTCTTTAATAGAATCTTTTACCACCTCCACCAACTCCAACTCTTTGCATCCTCTAATACATGTTGTATCACTGAGTCTGGCATTTTTCTGTAGCCCCTACGTTTCCTGTTTTTTAGTTTCAGCATCTATTAGACTTATTAGACCAGGGTCAGGGGATAATCGTACACATTAGGGAGAGTGTGTGCCTACATAGGCAGTACGGAGACTTACAAGTCATTCCTGCTCTGCTAGGGCTTCTGGGTAAAAAATTTGCAAATCTATTCTCCAGGATGTAATTAGGAGAACAGTGCACTTTGTACGCCACCCATCTAGAGGGCGGCGTACAGAGTGCACTGTTCTCTTAATTACATCCTGGGGAATAGATTTGCATATTTTTTACCTATTAGACTGTCTACTGTCAGATGGACAGTCCCTGGGTATCTGCTCCTACTGAGGACTGCCCACCTGAGAGAGTAGAGACCCTAATTAGCATATTGTATTCTGGAAGTAACTGTGAGGAATTATCATGAATGATAGGGGCCGGATGCCAATTGTGCCAGAATAAATGGAACAGAGCCTATTAAAAAATGCAAAGAGTTGGAGTTGGCAGAGGGTTCAAAGATCCTCTTTAAATGTACGTAACAGTGATAGCGCTCAATACACATCAGTATGGTGGAGTTCACCTCTCTTGGTATTTCTTGGAACAAATCTAATTTCTCTTTAACCTTTGTGATGGTATATCTAGGAGGGCGCACTCTGCAGATCTTGAAGGCTCAAGAAGACAACACTGGAAGCTACAGCTGCATTGCATCTAATGAGGCCGGGGCGGATGAGCATCATTATAACCTAACAGTCTATGGTATAGTTACCTATACAATTATAATTGCAGAAGATAACAGTTAATGTAAACAAACTTCTTAACTCTTCCTCTTCTTTGTAGTTCCACCAAAAATTAAAAAAGACGATCTTTTTGGAACTGGAACATATTCCAAGCAGGTGAAAGTGAAAGTCAACACAGACTTTACTCTCGAATGTGAAGTGAAGGCATTCCCATTGGCCACGGTCACATGGTACAAAGATGGACAGGTCAGTAATAGAGATGAGCGAGTACTGTTCGGATCAGCTGATCCGAAAAGCACGCTTGCATAGAAATGAATGGACGTAGCCGGCACGCGGGGGGTTAAGTGGCCGGCCGACGTCAAAACGGAAGTATCAGGTGCATCCATTCATTTCTATGGAGCGTGCTGTTCGGATCGGCTGATCCGAACAGTACTCGCTCATCTCTAATCAGTTACAAACAGATTATTTTCTTGGAGTTTTCATGCAATTATTTTCCTTGAGTAAGATGTGTACAACTTTACCATTCTGCTAATTTCATTAAAGGGGTTGTGCTGTTATTAAAGGTGTTGTCACTTTAGGTGAAAAAAAAAACCAGTTTACATATTTTTAGTGTTAAAATTAGAAATCAGTTGTTCAGTATTCTAAATACAGCTCAGTACGGGGGCTAGGGGTCAGACCACCATAGAACTCAAATGAATAATTCATTCTAAAGATAAGTTATTGATTTTAGATCTTCAAAACCCCTTTAAAAAACATAGCAGCTCCAATTTCCATACATACAGATTTTAGGAAATATATGTCTAGCCATTATGTTGTTATATTATTAGATGATACATGCTAAAATTGTATTTCACCAGACATTGAACAGCCATTTTCTAATAAACCTTATTAAACAGTATTTGTTCTATTATTACAGCCTCTTGGTTCAGAGAGCCCCCTACAGGTGGATGGCTATAAACTCCATGCTGATAAAGCAGAGCTGTTAGATACTGGCCGTTACACTTGTGTGGCATCCAACATCGCTGGTGACGATGAAAAAGACTTTGACGTCATTGTGCAAGGTTAGTCCTGTGTGTGATTTATTATTCCTTGTATGCCAATTTTCTTCTCTGAAAAGGGGGTGGGGAGAGGGAATGCAGGGGCAGAGCCAGATTTATCATCAGAAATCTGGTGTAATTGATGTGGGAGATATACCCAGCTATGAACTGCATACATTTCCCCTCTAGGCACAGAACCTGGCATGATTTATGAAGAAGTGTTTGCCCTTCGTAATAAATGAGGAGCAGCCTCCACCGACTTTGGGGTTATGAAAACATTAGGAGTGCTAGTCTTCATACATTTTCCCTAAAGTGTATTGAAATGTAAACTTACATATCTATGTACCATGTAATTTAATGGATTTTATGTTTGGTCCGTCATACCTCCCTGTTGCCTCTGCTATACTTAGATTGTGTTCAGACTCTGAACAAATAGAAAGTGACACAAGTTGTGGCATTTTAGCTGTTTACCAAGACATATTCAAGATCCAGTTATATAACCAATATGAGCTTAAAGTACAGACTCTCAGCTTTAAATTGAGGGTATTCACATCCTAATAGGAGGAAAGGCTTAGGAATTATAGTTCTGTAATAGGTAACTGCTTCTTTTTCAAGTGACCAAAGGGAATTGGACAATTATCTCAATGGGCTACAGGGGCTATTCCCTCATTAATCCATTATCAATTAAGCAAATAAAAGGTGTGAAGTAAATTCCAGGTGTGGCATTTGCAATCAGACGTTGTTGCTGTGAACCCATAACATGCAGCAAGGGAGCTCTCAATGGAAGCGAACAAAAAACATCATTAGGGTGAATTCACACTGAGTAAACGCTAGCTTATTCTGAATGTAAAACACGTTCAGAATAAGCGGCGTCTAAAGCAGCTCCATTCATTTCTATGGGAGCGGGGATACGAGCGCTCCCCATAGAAATGAATGGGCTGCTTCTTTCACTCCGTGCAGTCCCATTGAAGTGAATGGGGAGTGCCGGCGTATACGGCAAGCTCTGCTCATGCCGGAGCGTACACGCCGGCACTCCCCATTCACTTCAATGGGACTGCACGGAGTGAAAGAAGCAGCCCATTCATTTCTATGGGGAGCGCTCGTATCCCCGCTCCCATAGAAATGAATGGAGCTGCTTTAGACGCCGCTTATTCTGAACGTGTTTTACGTTCAGAATAAGCTAGCGTTTACTCAGTGTGAATGCACCCTAAGGCTGAAAACAAAGAAGAAATCCATTAGAGAGATAGCGAAAATGTTAGGAGTGGCCAAATCAACAGTTTGATACATTCTGGTAAAAGACCACACTGGCGGGGTCACACGGTGGCTCAGTGGTTAGCAATGCAGCCTTGCAGCGCTGGAGTCCTGATGTTCAAATCCCACCAAGGGCAAAAAAAAAAAAAAAAACATCTGTAAGGAGTTTGTACATTCTCCCTGTGTTTGCATGGATTTCCATCCCATATTCCAACGACATATTGATAGGGAAAAAACAAAAAAAAAAAAAAAAAGCATTGGTGAGCTTGAGAACTCAAAAAAGTCTTCAACATCCATAGAACACAACAGTGGTGGATGATCAAAGAATCACAGAATCAAGAATCAGAGTATTCTTCACCCATCCAAGTAAAGAATACTCTCCAGCAAATAGTTGTGTAAAAAGATTTTGCTGATTTCTAATGCAAAACTCCCTGAAGATCTAAAGAGATATGGTGACTTTTCTCATGCAAAATAAAATCTATATGGAATATACCATTTATTAAGCTCATCATTGATACTGTATTGTATTATTTATTAACCTGATTTGATGTTTGGGGACTTAAAAAATTATGCGGAAGTTATAATGAGTCAATGTACTTTACTTATTTCTTAGTTCCACCAACATTTTCAAAGTTATCTGGAATCCTGCTGAATGCTGACAGTAATATGCTATCTGGAAATGGAGATAACAAAGATGTTATTGTCAACAACCCCCTGTCTTTGTATTGTGAAACAAATGCGGTGCCCCCTCCGACCATCACATGGTATAAGGATGGTAGCCTTCTTACCTCCAATGATAAGGTGCTCATATTACCAGGTACAGTACTGTAAATTCTACATAGTATTGATATAATTATATGTACTAATGACTTTAAGAATAGTATGAAGGATTCTGATAAATTCTCATTATGGAAATGTATTCCCTATGCATAGAACAGCGCTTAAGTGTCTTATCACTACAGGTTGCTGGGGGTCTAACAACTGGGCCCCTCAGAAATTAGGGGCCTCCTCACTGTGAATCAAGCAGTTGTGCTTATGTGACTATTGCTCCAATGACTGTGGATAGGGGACAAGAATCTTTGATGGCAGGAAACTGAGCTGCAATACCAAGCACAACCCATAGACAGGAGTGGTGCTATTTGTTTTTACAGCCATGTTTCTCTAAACCTAAACAACCCACTTAAAGATCTATAGATGCTCAGACTAAGCTCTGACAAAGATGTCCCTTTAGGTGATCCTGGCGAACAGTGATCTATGCTACCATTACCAGCTGAGAAATTAGTGATGGCCAGTTAGTATCACAGGGGATCATGCCTCTGGAGCTTACTTTCTGACATGGACCACCTACCTGGCAGCCATTTTGAAGAATAGACCAATAGGAACATGAGAATTTGCATAATTTCCCAGAATCCTTTGCTGGAACTCTCCCTAAGCTTGCTGAATATTGAAAATAATAAATCAAATGAAGCAAAATCTTCGAAAATGGCTAAAAAAACCTGGTCTGTGCAGTTGGTGGGTGGAGCCTCCTGATTTGGAAAAAAAAAAAGAAGAATCTTTGATAGCAAAACTAGTTTAAGGCCGGGGCTCCACAGTACATAAATGCCGCGATTTGCCCATGACCGAAACGCCGTGGGAAAAATTGTAGTGTTTTACAGTCAGGACAAAGTTGATGGAATTCTAGGGAATCCCATGTCCACTTTGCGGTGAAAACCGCGGTGCAGACACCGCGATTTCCAAAACTGGCGCGGTTTTGGAAATCGCAGCATGTCAATTGTACCTACAAAAATGCTGGCAGTTTCCCCATAGGTATAATCGAAACAGAAAGTCCATAGAGGAAACCTCTGCAAAATTTCTGTCTAAAGCGCTGCGGGAAGAACTGTGATGCTTTGCCACCACAGTTTTTCCCACAGCGTTTTTTTGCCGCAGGATGTCCCATGGGGCCTTAACCTTAATCAGAAAAGCCTGTGTTATAAAGAATCTTGCCTTCTCTTGCTTTGGATTAAATGGAAGAAAATGACTAATTTTAAAAATGAGAAAGAAGATATTGTAATAAATCTATTTTTTAAGGGAAATGTATTATATGATATCAGTGTACAATGAGAGTTATACATGTCTTAGTAAACCTTTATCTGTCCAGGGGGTCACAGTTTACAAATAGCAAGGACACATCTGGAGGATGCTGGATTATATACTTGTGTTGCTGTAAATGAGGCAGGAGAAGACTCCTTACATTACAATATTCGGATACTATGTAAGTATTGCTGATTCTAGTTGTTCCACTGTTTAACTGTCTACTATTCTCAATAAGATATGATATGGTATATGCATGTATAATAAGTGTGACAAATATTACAAAGATGATAACACACTGACTGTCTATAAAGGATATTTCTTAGAACAATGCTTTTTTTGTGCTGAAAACATTTTAGAATGGTATAAAATATTTATTTTGCAGATTATGAGATGAACTCACATAATCATAAAAGAAGCTCAGTTATTCATTTTGTGGATGTTATCACAATTCTATGACAAATGTACAAAAAATTCCACATATTGTACCTAAGCAAAATAGTTACATTTGCAATACGGAGGTGAAAATCTGCAGGACATTTTCAAAATGTTGGGTAGTTTTTTGCAGCTTTTCCTAAGGCTTGTGTAATCCGACCCCCACATTGCAGAAAAAACAGCAGTGGAAAACAGCGTTTTTAAAAATTCTGAATGTTAATTTTACCTGTGGAAATGCTACATTTTTCTCATAGGCTTATATGGTATGGGGGAGGCAAAAATATAAAATGCAGCAGAAAATGAGTGAAAAGCACAAGTGTTTTTGCAGTTTTTTTCCACTGCATTTTATTCTGCAGCCTTTATTAGCTGCATTTCTGTAACATGTGACCTTAGCCTAAAGCTCAGGCCACACATTGTGGAAAAGTTACATGGTTTGTTTCAGATTTTCATGGTATTGTCTCAAAGAATGCAAAATATGTATATTGTGTGGGTATGTTTTTCAAGGGTTTTGCCTTTTTGTTGGTTTCAGTAGTACCACGAATATTGCAGTCAATTTTCTAAAACTCTCAGCACTGTTATTACCGTATATACTCGAGTATAAGCCGACTTTTTCAGCACATTTTTCATGCTGGAAAAGCTTTCCTCGGCTTATACATGAGTCAGGGTCCACGGAGCACAGAAAACTGGAAGGACCTGGAAGGGGGAGGTCCTTTAGTGCTACTGCTCTGTGATTGGCTTGTCATGAGGTCACGTGACTGTGATGTCATCAAAGGTCCTGTAGCCACTGGTATGTAACATCTGCAGATAAGGTTGAGTCTAGCTCCGCCCATACCAGAGTCCGATCACATGGTCATGACGTCATCAGAGGTCCTTTAGCACACTAGGATTTAGCATCTACCCTGCAGATGAGTGGCCAGGATTGATTGTGTCTTATGGAAGATGTCTGTTGTATGGAGGAGAGGAAGCTACAGTAAAGTGACACACACAGGGACCTTCCTTTAGTTACTCTGCCTATTAATGTCAGGCATTTGGGGTTATTAATTTAGTTTCAGTAACGCCATGTGCCTCACATTAATAACAGTTAACCCCATCATGTCCCTCATATTAACCCCTGTGTGCCGCATATAAGGGTTACTAATATGTGAGACACATGAGGGTACTAATGAAGGACCTTATTTATGAAGAGACCTAATTATTACCTCCATATGTCCCACATATCAGTAACTCTTATGTGAGGCACACAAGGGGTTAATGTGACGGACATGATGGGGTTAACTGCTATTATTATGATCCCCATGTAGTTACTAAGCTGCACATGACCAGACTTTATCTACAATGGTGGATTTCCCGCCTAGGCTTATACTTGAGTCAATAAGTTTTCCCAGTTTTTTGTGGTAAAATTAGGGGTCTCGGCTTATATTCGGGTCAGCTTATACTTGAGTATATACGGTATATTCAATGTGATAAATGTATAGATCTTATAATAACATTATCATTTCTCTTTAGTACCTCCAACGTTTGAAGATATCGGTGAAGGTTTGTCAGAGGAAATTACATCTTTAGAAAATCAGACAGTATTGCTGAATTGTAGTGTGAAAGGCCATCCTACTCCAATAATCACCTGGCAGAAAGATGGGCAAATAATTGAGGAAGGAAAACACTACCAAATTTTATCTGCTGGAAGATACCTGCAGGTTTGTAACATTATATATGTAGTATGTCTTATATGTATCTGGAGATTCACACATCTTTAATAAAGACATGAATGTATGTGTCCAAGAAGTAGCTTTGAAGCTATCCCTTATCGATACTATAGATAATAACATGCTGATTGATAGGAGGTCCCAATCTCCCAGCATGCCCAGCATGTGCGCTGTTGCTCATTTCTTTCTTTAGGGGACCACCAGAGATACCTGAGCACTGTTTCAGCTCATGTACTCAAATCATATACTAAATAGCTAAACTTAAAGGGGTTTTCCATATCCCAGTTTCAGCAGTCTTCCTGCAATCTCTTCTTCTCACTTCCTGTATTTCTCCACCTGCTCCTCCCTCCCAGCTGGCTGAATGGGTTTGAGAAGGATCACAATACCTATGCACATCAAATAATATGCAGATGCTTGTAAAGAATGGACTCAATGTTAGCTGAATGGATTGTCCTGCTGGCAAGAGCAGTGAGTGACGTCACTTGATCTACAGGTCCATGGTTATGGCAACGCTGTATAAACAATGGGAGGAATAAGTTCAAATAGCAGGCAAACAAAGCAGCATTTCTAAAACAATATATTTAGGAAAAGTCTTCAATTTACATAAGCTACCAGTATAGATAGGATCCTTGAGTTGGGACAACCCCTTTAACTCTAAATGTAAAATATAGATATTGTGGCTTCCTAGACTTCCTAGTTTTATAACATTTGTTTAGGAGTTCAATTTGTGACAAAAAAAAATGGCCTACTTGTTCTGCACCATATTTATGATACATTTTAGAAACTCAAGAAGGGTGAGCCTTAGAGCGAAAGGAACATGGGTGGCATAAAAAGGAGTATAGCTTAAGATGTGATACTGTGCTCCAAAGTTCTCATTCAAAGTATGCCAAGGAGGTGTAACCTTAGGCTCCACACACATGACAAAGTGTGCTGTCTGATGTGGGGCCAAGGTTGCACCAGAATGTACTTACCTCTATGGGGACCTCTGATGCCTTCTGTTCTGAAGACACGAAGCAGTATAGAACCAGCTCTACGTTCATCAGAATGGAGTTGACCATCAGAAGCCCTAGCAATTGCAAAGGGAGCTGACAGCAGCCAATACTGATGATTTGTGCATGGCCCCTACATTCAATACTGTATAAATGAAAGTGTTCTAAACATTTTACCATTTTGTTTACGTTTTATCATTTACATATCATTAACGTGTCTATTGATCCCTAGGTTTCTCAAAATTCCAAGACTTTTCCTTCTTTCTGTTGCAATGCTGAGGAGTGTATTACCATGATATATGTCCATGAACAATAGGACAATTTCATTCCACATATTAACCAATACTTATGTTTTTTTAGATAAATAATGCACAGTTAATGGATTCTGGTCGATATATGTGCATTGTCGAGAATGTGGCAGGAAGTGCTGAGAAAATATTTAACCTGAACATCAATGGTAAAATTCCTACATTTTTTTAATTACAGGGAATGCAAAATTTAAAATGAGAAAAAGGATATTTTTGTTTTTTTGGACTAAAGCTTCCTCTACACATCAGATGATTGTTAGCTCTGTGTCTGGCTATTAATGTATTGTGGTAGGGGTGTAGCGATAGGCGGTGCAAAGGTAGCATTTGCTACCAGACTCTGGAGCCCAAAGACCTCTACTGTATGTAAGATAAGAAGAGACCAGTATTATAGATAACACATAGTAACACATAGTTTCCGGTTAAGTGTTTTAAATTAGGGCCACGAAACATCAAGTTAAAATGGGAAAATTGGGTAAAATAGATTTCAAGTGAACAAATAGTTGGCTGACAGCTCACTTATGTGTATGGCCTTCTTCTTAAACTGTAGCACTGGATACAACAAGACAAGACTGGAACTGTTTATGGAAAAATAATTGTTGAATTATTTTTGTAATGTGAAAAAATAGTTAAAATTATTCCTTACTAGCCTCTGCCCGCAACTTCGTCTGCGTGTTGTTGGCGTCGATGATCCGCCTATATTCAGCAAATTGCTGCTGTCGATGGCTTGCCTGCTCCGGCATTTTGGCAGTTCTTAAGCTGTCCTGCAGCTGAACTTGTTCCTCACACCGTGCCTGTGATTGTTCCGGCATCTGAGCAGCTCACTGGACGCCATATTATGAGCGTGTTGTTGGCGCTGATGATCCCTCTCAGCTCCGCTTGAGGAGAACTCTGTTGACTTCTGGCTACCTTCATAGCTGTCATTGTTTTAGAATTTTGCAACAAATTAGATTTTCTTTTTTCCCCCGACATGTTTAAAAGTAGCAAACTGCCAATTTGGATTAAAGTTGTTTTCTCATCTAGTGTGTCAGCATGTTGCCTGGAGCAGATCAGATAATATGTAAATACGTGTACACAATCCACTGAGGGTTAGCTGAATGTTTACATAGAGAGATAACAGACCTGGCTTTATAGATTCTGAGATAAGCTGCTGCCAAGAGCTGCTTAATATGGTATGTGAACATAAATTCATAACAGTCGTGAAGCCATGTTATTTACTGGGATAAAACTATCCTATGTATTAATTGAGGTTACAAACTATCTATGTGTCAAATTTCATTCAAATCTGTTCAGCCGTTTTTGCATGATTGATGAACAAACATCCAAACATCCAAACTTTCACATTTATAATATTAGTAGGATTAGTAGAATTCTACCATAAATCACACTGGGGAGATTTCCAAGCAAAATGTGCCAGAATTCTGGAATAATTTGCACCATAAAACTGTCTAAAATGCATTGTTCCACTTTTAAGAGGTGTTTTAGACATTTTTTTAATACATTTCCTACTTTTTACAGAAAATGGGCATGATTTAGTGACAAAGGGGTGTATTTTACAAAATTTGCCTTAAATTGTGACACTGTGGACCAGAAAATACACCAAAGTCTAAGACAATAAAAATGGGTATAAAGTTAGAATAGACAGTCAGATTTATCAAACAGCATTTCACACTACTGTTGGCCTTGCCGTTGTTCGGGTACCCAAGCGGAACCCATAGACACCTTTGAACCCCGTAGACTATAATAGGGTCCGCCGGGTGTCTGTCGCATTTTATACTAAAACCGATGGAGAAAAAAGTTTGTGCAGCACTTTTCTCTCCGTCAATTTCAGTCGGACTCCAACGTGGATGTGAATCTAGTCTAAGACTGTCTAGTCTGAGTTTGCATTGTCTATAGCTTAGACAGTATTAGTAAATCTGCTCCAATACCATGACCAAAATATGTAGAAAGTTATGTGAGAATAAGTTGTACTGTACACTGTTGTGTTCCCATTGCAGTTCCTCCAAGAATAATAGGCAGCCTCTATGAAAACGTCACTATTGTAGAAGATAACTCCATTTCTCTAACATGTCAAGTAACTGGATTTCCATTACCTTTAATAAGTTGGCTGAAGGAAGGAATAGTTCTGAAACCAAGCAAGCAACTCTTTATTGTGCCAGGTAAGAAGCCATTATAAAGCATTATGCTTTATTGTAGTAACCATTTTTGCATTTCGAGTTTTATTTCATTTTGAGGGGATCCTCCAGTTGCTGCATCATGATCTGTAATATATACAGTAAATTAATTATCAAAGTGAAAGTTTGCTGAATTTGTAGTTTCTTTCCAGGTATTTCCTCTTAGTGGGCAAAATTTGTAGCTCTTGAGTTTCAATATAGAATTTGTAATAGGAGACCCACCTATTATACTGTATGATATATTGTATAGTACTGCTGTATTTCCTGGGAAAGTAACTTTTTACTCCCAAACATGCATCAAGTGCAACTTCTACCTCTATATCCCATGTAATGTTGTCCTTGGTTATAAACCTAATTCTGAGTGTGGTTTATGACATGAATTGCTATTATTTAACAGAAACCCACACCCGTCAATTTGGTAATGTATGACTTTTTTTTTTTCTCTGTAGGCAGCAGAATTTTGCAGATTCATCAAACCAAGCTAGAAGATGCTGGAGAATATGTATGTGTTGCTAAAAATGAAGCCGGAGAAAGCAAGAAAACATTCTCTCTTAATGTGTATGGTCAGTCTTACAATCCAGTATATTCTAGTTAAAAGTGCTATGTATCAGTCTTCATTCATCAATAAACCTCTCGTGTATGTCCATTATTATTCCAGTGCCTCCTAGTATTGTCAGCAGAGATTCCAATCCTCAGGTTAATATAGGAATTGCTACAGATACATTCTTGGAGTGTAAATCGGATGGCATCCCAACACCTGCTATAAGCTGGTACAAGAATGGTCAAATGATTGCTAAATCCACTAATATCAGGATCCTGGAGAGAGGGCAGGTACTGAACATTGATAACGTCCAGGTAAGTCAATTGACAGATTCTACTAGATAGTTTAGATTCTACTATTAAATCAGACAATTTGGGCTTAGACCATTCAACAAGCCTGACCATCATCATTGTGCTATAACATGATCTGAAATGCTTGTTCCAGATATCTGATACAGGAGAATATGAGTGTATCGCAACAAATGTTGTAGGTCAAGACAGAAAGAAATTTCTTCTGACTGTTCATGGTAAGATATTTGATATTCCAACAGTTTTTCATGCAAATTCCTGAATATAGTCAGTTGTCAAAGAATGGAAAGCAATATACAGTAATATATATGTTAACTTTAAAAAAATATATATATATATTTTTTTTTTAACTTTTTTTTTACAGTTCCTCCCAGGATACAAGGGCCTCCAGTGGAGTATCAAACTGGGACAATTAAAAATCCTGTTACCTTTTCATGTGATGCTTATGGAATTCCAACACCAACATTAATATGGCTTAAAGATGGAAGTCAGATAAGTAAGTAAAGGTACAGTATATGCCATAAATGACTACTGTTGTTGGTAGTCCCATAGAAGTGAAAGGAGAGAGCCACACATGAGTGGAATACTGTTTATTTACTACAGATGTAAGACGGGGGTCAGGGTCGCCACTTCTCGAGATAGATGCCAGTGCTGAAGGTGGGACCCCGATCTATGGTACATATATGCCATATTCTGTTGAATGGCCTCCTGGCTGCCATGTCAAGTTCTCGGACACTGCAACAATTGCGTGGAATCAAAAGGACTGAAATTCCCCACCACCCTATTGCTATTGATTTTCCAACTCCAGCAGCTAGTACGAGGACTTGAAAGACATGTGCTCCTGTGCCTGCATCATGACAGACCACACTATTACAGCACTGAGTGTTACATATATACTCAGTGCAACATATTAGTACGGCAGTGAGTGTGGAAGTTAATTCTGTTGCCTTGCAGCACAGGGACCTGACTTCAGATCTGACCATGTTTGTATGGGTTTTCTCCAGGTACACAGGTTTCACACACTCCTGATAGGTTGATTTCAAATTTAGACCGATATAAGTGATATCAATCTTTGTACAGCGCTGTGTAATATGTGTCTGCTATATAAAATAATAAATAAATCAGAATGCAGGCCATGCATTCTATGGTATGAGCACAGGGTATGTGCTGTTTGGATGTTATTGTACATTTTGCAATTTGTAGAACTTCCACATGTACAGGCCTTTTCTCTAACAATGTATTTATTTTCACAACTAAAATATTATACACATGGCATGTCAGGGAATTCATTTTAGGTTCCCTTATACAGTAAGCTCTTGCAGCAGGGCACTGACTTGTGTTGTTCCTTTCCATTTGTTTGGATTGTTGCTCTGTAATGTGTTACTTTGTTTCTGAATATACTCTATGAATTGTCAAGATCATGTTGGTGTTATATAAACATAGATTATTATTATTATTATCATTGTCATATATTATACAATGATTGAAATACTTTGCATTAGAAATCCAAACCTGTTGTAGGATTGCCAGGATTTTAAGCACTGTGTTGCCATCCATTCAATATAGACACTTTAATCTTTCAGTATGGGTATTCATTATATGGGGCCACGGTGTCATATATACCATGGTTGGGTCTTTAAGCATGAGATTTTCTCAGGAGCTGAGCCGGAGCCATAGCTTATGAGTGATTTCTGTTGTACACAGCTGACATACAGCGGCATTGCTTGTCATCAGAGAAGATTCCAGTCGCAGACACTTATGTACACTTATGGATCACTGGTCACACAAGTGCACTGGTCCTCCATTCACAAGGAGGCTTTAGGGAGACTTTCAGTCCCCAGTCATGCTGATCACTGGGACCCATATTCCCTGACATACAGAAAGGAAAGGGGAAAAGTGTCCATAAAGGCACAACCCTTCTAACATCTCATGTCAATTGTGTGATCATAGTATCTGAGAGGTCATTTTGAAAGAATGGGCAACTGACAGGGACCAAATGCAATGATATTTTAGTAGTTGTTCTTCATTTGTGTTTTTTACTTAGATCCTTCAGATTTTTTGGATATTAACTTTCTTGCTGGTGGAAGCAAAATGAAGATAGACGGAGTTCAGCTCTCTAACAGTGGGAATTACACCTGTATAGCAACTAACATAGAAGGCAGAGCCCAGAAAGACTATATTCTAACTATTCAAGGCAAGTGGATCATATTTGTTTCTGCAATTAAAAATGGTCAGAACTTGTTTCAGCCTATACAAAATGTATGTAATAACTGTAAGTATTTCTAGTGCCCCCTAGTATTGCTGGCTCTGGAATGGCAAATGAGATCAATGTATTACCAGCAGAAGACGTACAGCTGTTATGTGAAGCCAGCGGGATTCCTGAACCTGTCATTTATTGGTTAAAGGATGGCGAAAGCATAAACAGCGACCATCACCTTAGAATTACGTAAGAATTCATTAATTTCTCATATGTCTAGCATGATGGACATGTTTATGGCAGAGATGGCCAGAAGTGGATACGCGAACTTATGACATACTTCTAAATAATGGAATAGTCTAATTTATAAGATAAAGGATAAGATAAGGAAATTACATGTTACTAAAGACTAAATAACTTTAGTAAATATAAAAGTGCAAGCAGCAGCACCAGTGTGTGACTTATACAGAGATAGGAGTTAGACACCAGCTATTAACCCTTTCATTCCTAAGGATGCATCTTATACACCCATGACCATTCCCTTTTTGTTTTTGTCAATATGCAAATGAGTTCTTTGGAGCAATGAGGTGAGGGCAATCACAGTTATAATAACAAAACCTGATATCTCAGCATTGGAGGAAATGATTCACAAGCAAGAGGGAAAGACTGTTTGATTAAGTTGATCCTAACCCACACAGTATATTCGGGGCTGGGTTGATATGATGGGTTTTGGTGACACACTACCCTTAGAAACAGTCGCCTCTAGTTGCCCTCTATCATCAGAGCACAAATTACATTGCAAATGAATTCCCAATAAAATCTGGAAGGGGAGATTTACACGCAGTGGATTCTGGGACTGTTCTAGTCATCTGAATCTGCAACTTTTTTAACTGCAAATTTCAGCAAAAATATTTGCAAGAGGTAGGGCCATCTGATCTGCTAGATTTATTATCATTCATGCCAGAATGCCTGAAATTTAGATCAACTATTATCTGACATACATATTTGTGTACTGGGATGACCCATCAGATACATGCACCCTATACAAATTAAGTGACCCATGATCTTGATCGCTGTACAGTACCCTGGTCCCCTCACTGTATGCACTGTCATATCACACAGCAATAAATCTTTTCTTTGGTTGAGAATCTATTCGCTGAGATTTCTTTTCTTTTTTCCATTACAAAGCAAATCATCGAATGGAGAAGTATTATCCATTATTAATGCTCAAGCAGGAGATGTGGGAAAGTACACTTGTGTAGCCACCAATGTTGTAGGAGAAGATGACAGAATATTCACTGTCAATGTACATGGTACGTATCTCTATAATACTCTAGTAGACATTGAATTACACCTACCTATACTAAACATGGACGTTTTTCTGAGTAATTCTGACCTCATCCTAATCTGTGATCCCGAGACTAGTTCTCTTGACATTGTATTATACCAGTATGGTATTATTCTTCAGTTTTTCTAATGAAACCTATTTTTTGCTTTATTCAGTCCCTTCCAAAATCATGGATAACCCTGGGACACCCGTGGAGCTGACTGCAGTTGTGGGCACTTCAATAAACATTGAATGCCATGTAACCGGTGTCCCAACACCCCAGATCAACTGGCTGAAGAATGGTCTGCCGCTTCCAGTATCTTCACAGATCCGACTCCTTTCTTCAGGACAAGTGTTTAGGTACATAGAAATAATTCCCAGCTATTTCCAGGTTTACCATTTACTATATAATGCCTTGAATATAAACCTACATCATCATATATAGTATATTATACATTCTGCACTCACCACTTTGTAGGAAATTCTTCCTTTGTTTTCCATTTAACCAAGATATGAATATGAATAATTAGTAAACTTTCTTGGGTCACTGTAGGAGACTCTGCAAGAATATGTACCCACTGCTTTTTTAGCTCTGATTCTGAGGCTTTTTCTAATGTAGATTGTGAGCTCCACATAGAGCTCACAATGTACATTTTTCCCTATCAGTATGTCTTTTTTTTTGGAATATGGGATGGAAATCCATGCAAACACAGGGAGAACATACAAACTCCTTGCAGATGGTTTTTTTTGCCATTGGCAGGATTTGAACACCAGGACCCAGCACTGCAAGGCTGCAATGCTAACCACTGAGCCACCGTGTGGCCCTGATTTTGAGGCTTTTTCTATCTCCAAATCAGCTAAAATGCCAGAAATCTCGCCTTCATTGATTTCAGTCGGAGTTCAACTAGATAAAGTAAAAAGAATCTGACCCAGATCTTGTAGAAAACTGCTCTGAAATGCAGGAGAAAGCAATGGAAAGCAGATAAAAACAGCACCAAGTGTCAAAAGACAAACTGAATTTGAAAAACGCTTTAAAAACAGTTCTGAGAATAGAACTGAAATTGGGGGCAGTTTTTATAGCTTGGTAAAAGAAAATCAGTATAAGGGCCCATTCACACTACGGATACGCTGACTGATTCTGAACGTTAAAACACGTTCAGAATCAGGGCGTATAAAGCAGTTCCCATTCATTTCAATGGGAGCCGGCATACGAGCGCTCCCCATTGAAATGAATGGGCTGCTTTTTTCTCTACGAGCGCTCCCATTGAAGTGAATGGGAAGTGCTTGCGTGTACGGCTAGCTCTGCTCATTCCGAGTCTAACACGCGAGCACTTCCCATTCACTTCAATGGGAGGGCTTGTAGAGAAAAAAGCAGCTCATTCATTTCAATGGGGAGCGCTCGTATGCCGGCTCCCATTGAAATGAATGGGATCTGTTTTATACGAGCTTATTCTGAATGTGTTTTAACGTTCAAAATCAGTCAGCGTATCCGTAGTGTGAATGGGCCCTAAGACTACATTCAGAAGATAAAGGTGCAAAACGGCCCTGACAAATGTCCATTTTTCACAGCTGTCTTGCACCCAAGGAGCACCCATTTTCACAGATCCCCCATACATTTGAGTGTATGGAGGGATCTGTGAATAGTGCGACATCCATTAGAAAAACAGACACACGTCATGTGATTGTAGCTTTATACAGTAGCTGCATGACATAGTACACAATGGGAGCACTTAGCATGAGACATTATGGCAGCCTCTAATATGCACCAGAGATGATAGATATGGAAGCAACGTGGATAACAGGGGCGCAAATACTGCAGTGCTAAATGGGCAATGTGATGGCTCAGATAAGCACACTAGCTGGCAGTGGTGGGTAACATGGCATCACATAAGCAGAGCAGAAGACTTTGCAAGGGCCTGTGCAAGGAGGTGCTGGGAGAATAGGACAGAGATGTATGGAGGAGTATGGATTGCCTTGTATGTTCTTGTCACTATTCTGAGATTCATTTGCTGGACAATCTGCAGTCAGTGATGGGACTGGTAGAGACAAGGAGAGTCTGTGGAGCAACGAGAGGTAAGAAAGTTTTACCAGACAGAGTGTTGGCCACATGGCAGGATGTGACAGGAGTCCAGATGGAATATTTTCAGGGAGTATGTTAGCATTTTGTCAGTATACAATTGAAGGAACAACAGATTTGAGAAGTGTTTTTGGTGCTTGAGGTAACAGGAGGTGACAAGGGTTTGGATGTTTGGTCAGAAGAACAAACACCTTGGGTAGAAGAAAAAGTTTACTCGGAAGACTGAGAAAAATGTGACATAGCTTTGATGGGGGTTGGGATAGACGGATATGGTGAGGGAAAGTTACATGTGGTTTTGTCTAGGTTGAACACAGCAATGTAAGGGGAAGAAGATGGAAGAGCTGACAGAGCCTTGGGAATACTGGAATTCTGGATGGTCACACTCTATGCAAAAAAATCTTTATACCTCTGTTCATCATTGTTTTACATTATAATGGCATAGGAAGTGTTAGGGAAGTCCTATTACACAAGTAAAAGCACAAAAGTATAGAAATTATGAAACAAGCAGTAAATGGCTATCAGATACCGGAACTATTAACTATCTGCCTTACATTTCATTTCTGAAAGCTAGGGTTTAGGCATGTAGTAGTAGTAGTGTATGAAAAAATAGGCATGTTCTGCCATCTGGTGGCTGAAGTTGGTAAGAACACTTCTGAGAATATTGCTACTCTCAAAGCTAAGTACAGTCAGTATGGTAAGTGCACAGAGAAGTTAGTAGGGGCGTAACTATAAGGGTACAGCGGTAACAGTCACTACTAGGCCCTGAACCCTGAGAAGCCACAAAGGTCCCCCTGCCAAATAAAATGTAATACTATTCTAAATACAGTACTGAACGAGGAAAAAAGTTGAAGGATACTTTGCGTTTCCTAATGGAACTTCCTTGTGTTTTCTGGGATGCGTTTGGAGGTCTCAAAAAACCCTTCCCTTGATTTTGGTAGGTATAATGATGGAGTAACTGTCGTCTGGACAATGGTTCACCTTTTTTTTGAATACCCAGCTTTCCTTAGAGAGGTAGCTGGTTGAGCAGATACTGAAGATGGATTGGGGACCAATGGATAGGAACCCAGAGAAAAATATCCGATGGTGCTCACAAATTATACAGACAACACTCGGATGGGTGAAAAATACTATCCTTTTCACCCATCCGAGTGTTGTCTGAAGACTTTGTGAGCGCCATCAGATTTTTCTTCGGGGTTCCTATCCATTGGTCCCCAATCCATCTTCAATACTATTATAAATGGCACAAGGTAGGTGGGGCCCAACTACAAATTCTGCACTGGGGCCCAAGAGCTTCAAGTTATCCCTCTGCTCCATAGCACCATATTCAGAGTACGTCCTATACAATGGAACTGTGATTTGTCACAAACTAACTTCATCTCATTTTTCCATCTGAATACTTAGGATTTCAAGAATACAGAAATCTGATGAAGGAGCTTATACTTGTGTATCTTCAAACAGGGCTGGAGTGGACAAAAAACATTACAATTTACACGTCTATGGTAAGTTATTTCCAGAGATGGTATTACAATGGTATCTGAAATTTCCCCATTGTGGGACTATTAAAGGAATATCTTATCTCTTATCTTATCTTACAAGGATTGCAGACAATTGTTATAAAAGCTACTAGTCAAGGCAATGAATGTTTGCTTGAAGAGGGTGGCACCCGTTTAAAAAAATACACAGATTAAGGCTAAGGCACCATTTTTTTGCAGATTTTGCTGTTTTTTTTTTTTTTTTTTTTATCCAAAGCTTGGAGTGTATATAGCAGAAAGAGAGGTATAAGAGCTTCCTTTAGGACTCGTTCACACGGGGCCAGTGGGGCAGAATTTGGACGAGGAATCCACCTCCAAATCCGCCTCTATGCAATAGTGGTCTATGTTAGACAGCTAGCGTTCATTTTTCCACTAGCATTTTTTGCCGCTGGCGGAAAAAAGAAGCGACATTACCTTTCTTGAGGCAGATTCCGCCTCAGGAAATCAACACAAGTAAATGGGAGGCGGAAACAGAGTTGCGTTTTTTTTTTTTGCCAAAAACTGCCTCAAAAAACAGTGGCATCTGGTGCACGTAATATGATCAGCCGTCCCCAGGATTTGTCAATTGTGGCTGTACAATTATCGAGATACATAAAGGTAACAGGACGCATCTGGGCACTGTAGACTTGTCATAGGCAGCACCTTTTGCCTCACCCTGGGAATCCGAAATATTTTTCAGTGGCGGGATGGACAAAATGAGAGGTGTCTCATTCAAAGCATTTGTCTGCTGTGTGCCTAAAGGAAGAGCGAAAAATCCAGGAGGATGCGGAAAGTTATTGAAGCCAATAAGTGTCCATGTATGGCCTAAACAATCTGCTTTTGTCCTCTTGACAGTCAGACCCCATTGATTAAGATGTCATGTCCATTGCTAGCAATGCAGAGACTTATTGAATCTCTATATTCCTTTCAAAATAATTGTGCTTGAACTTGTAGTACCCCCAAGCATGGATGACGCAGATAAGACTGAACATCTGACCACTGTGAGAGGTAATCCAACTACAATGTCCTGCCTTGTCAGTGGGCAACCTGTGCCACGTATATCATGGCTAAAGGATGGAAAAGCTATAGATCAAAGTGAGAGTAGAGGAATGATCCTGCAGATTCTTAATACTGAAATGAATGACATTGGAAGATATTCATGTGTGGCATCCAATGAAGCAGGGAGTGTCAGCAAACACTTCATCCTCAATGTTCTAGGTAAGTTGATGTTATTCATAAAATTCCATATCCAGTCTACCATATATACATTGTTTAGTACTCTGTTCATACTGGCATCTTGACTTGCTTTTTTACAGGTTCTTTAATAGATATGAATCTGTTACAAACAGTGGGGCATATACTGTATGTCAAGTTGCAATTAGAGATGAGCGAGTACTGTTCGGATCAGCCGATCCGAACAGCACGCTCCATAGAAATGAATGGATGCACCTGGTACTTCCGCTTTGACGGCGGCCAGCCGCTTAACCCTCCGCATGCCGGCTACGTCCATTCATTTCTATGCAAGCGTGCTGTTCGGATCGGCTGATCCGAACAGTACTCGCTCATCTCTAGTTGCAATTTTTCATGCATGCCACTTTTGCACAAAAATATTGCAGCTTTTGGCCATTTTTGCACCCACTCCCCACTTGTGTAAAAAAAGTTGTAATATGGGGATCAATGATAGCCGGGGCAGGGATGTCTCAGCTTGACAGATTTACTATGATGTGTGCAAGACAAATAGTTCCAGTCATAACTGAAATCTATGACAATTCTTGAATGGAGTAGATTTTAATTCTGGCGCATGGGTGAGAATTAGCAAAAAAAATGTATAACATGTTAAGATGCAATCTGCAGTATACACTTTTACATGTGCTTGTATCCTAGAGTCTATCTTTATTTAGTATATTGCAACATCATCTGGCTCTTTCTAACTGTTCTCACTGCAATATGAATTTATGGAAACTGCACAAATAAATCCATAGGCTGTATTTATAGTATTTAAATATAATAATAGTAATAATAATAATAATAATATACTATAAAAAAGTTTATTTTTCTCTCCTCATAGAACCTCCACACATTAATGGGTCAGAAAACACAGAAGAACTCTCCGTGGTTGTTAACCACCAGTTAGATCTATATTGCCATACAATGGGTTTCCCACCTCCAGTTATAACGTGGCTTAAGGATGGACAGATCCTTTCACAGACAGACACCGTGCACTTCATGACCGCAGCACAGATTCTACGAATAACAAGTGCCCAGGTAATACAGAATTAAGAATGGCAAATATTAGAGTGAAATTCAGCCTATACAGATCTTCCATGCTGAACTTGTCACTTAACCCTTTCTAGCTGAATCACGTGTTCTTAACGTGTACCTAACTTTCCAATGACTTTTGATTTTGTGGTAGCATTTGTGACATTAATACATTTTATAATATTCTTTATTAATGTATTTTGGCTTCTCCACTTGCTGAAATCCCCTTTCTGTCCCTTCTGGATTCTTTACATTGTTTCTGTCATTTTCTTCTCAGAGGAATAAATCTGAGGGGCTCACTTTAAACAGTTATAGCTCAGCGGGTAAATATAATAAATAATAATAATAATAATAATAATAATAATAATAATGATAATAATAATACAGCTAAAACTACAATCTCATTGTCATTTGTTGTACATATAATGTTTGAGTTATAACTGTTTAAAGGGACCCTCCTTTCCTCGCTGCCTTATTAGAGCCCGTACACCAGTAGTCCTGTGGGAAGCCAGCAGGAGACACAAGGCAATGTATACAGAAGGGACAGAATTGGAATCTCAAATATGATTTCCAGGAAAGAAGCCAAAATTAATTTATAAAGTATAATACAATATTTATCAATATTACATATGCGGTAAGAAAATCAAAAGTTGTTTAAAAGTATAGTTACACTTAGTTACACAGTTTAGTTAAGTTCACCTGCAAGAAAAACACATATACTTTAACCCCTTCCTGGTCTGCATTGTACTATGATGTTTCACTGAGCATATAGTTAAAGGGGTTGTCCTGGATAAACTGAGAATTCACCCCTAAACTAAACTCCCTCCACCCGCCTAACTTCTAATTGACTTAATTAAATAAAAAAAAATGTGTATATATAATGAAGAATGGTCCCTCCCCTTTTACTGTCTTCTAGTAGTGGGCGGAATAGGTTAGCCAGGGAGACAGGGGGAGGGTGGGAGGGGCTAGCAATGGGTGGGATAGCTGGGCTTACTGAGACAGGGAAGGTGGAAGTGGCTAGTAATGGGTGGATGGGATTTCTAGCCTCAGGGAGGGATTAGACTTAGTAAAACAGGGAGGGTTTTGTAACAGAGTGAAATAAGAAGGGGGGCTGAGTAAGAGGGAGTTAGTGTAGCAGCTACACAGGAAGCTGCACAGCAGGAAGCCACAACAAGAAAACAAAAGCAGCAGCCAGAGACACCCAGAAATCACTCCAAACACTGCTCAAGGTATATGGGCAAACGCATTAACCCATTACTAACAATAACAGACCTTTAAAGAAAAAAAAAACATTTTCTGCCCATAAGAAACCTTTAACGCTCAGCTCAGTAATAGTACAGCGCTGTAATGCTGCAGGCATAGAAGCTGTACCTGCAGCAGTACATACTGCTCTTGCCTGTGTTAAACAGCAGAGGGCTGAAACTAGCCGCCAGAGTTGGAAGATACTCCAACTTTGACAGATTAACCCCCTGGATGGACCCCCTGGAATTAAATGACAGGTACATGTTAACTATTTCTTATTAGAGATGAGCGAATAGTATTTGATCGAAGACCTCCCCTGCATAGTTATTGGTGTAATCAGTCGAATACCACGCGGTAAACGCAGTAAAAGTTTGATGCCCCTCCCGCCTTGCCTGGTGCTTTTCTACACCAATAACTATGTAGGGGAGGTATTCGATCAAATATTACTCGCTCATCTCTATTTCTTATGTGTCTTATCATGTATATTTATATTGTCTTGTTTTATATTACTCTTCTTTCAGGAAGAACACGTTGGGCTTTACAGCTGCCTGGCTTCAAACCAAGCTGGAGAAGCTAAAAAAGAATTTTCTGTAACTGTTCACAGTAGGTTCTATCACAGCTGATGCCATAACACATCCAACCTCATTTCTGAGCTAGACATAGGCACAATGTTATTGATACTATTTATAGAAATGTAATAAGGATCTGGTAATATTATATAGACACCTTAAAAAGAAATGGATTGTTATTCTGTAGGGTTTGTGTCCATATGCCAGTGATCCTGGACAGTCCTTGGATACCCATACAAAATCTCAGACTCCGTTTTCATTTTATTGAAGTTATTTCTGTGGTCTAGAATTTTTCCATTACTGTAGAAGCTGGATTAATCTATTAAACATGGGATATCACGTAGTGCAATGTATTTCCTGAATTCAGTTTTATGACAGAGAAATCAGAGGGTTTGCCAGCAAAGTTTCCAAGCTTGTGGCACAATGGGATATTAATCTTGTTAGAGAGTGAGCCGTCTTATTCTGGCTCCTGAAAAAAGTAAAGTAAATGCCAATCACATGGCTGACTAGTCACAGACAACTTGTAGCTGGCAGCAATACTGTACCCTCAGTCCCATACCAGTACCCTCGTACAGTAAACACTATTATTTCTTTATAGTGCCCCCAAGTATTGCAGGCACCAGTGGAATCCAGAATATTACTGTGCTACAAAACAAGCCAATCATTCTGGAGTGTAAATCAGATGCTTTGCCGCCTCCAGAAATCGTGTGGATGAAGGATGGCAAGCCATTAATGGTAAATTCCATAGGGTTCTCGAGCCTTTGTCTGGGCTTCTGGTATAAAGTGTGAGTGGGACCTAATTCTTACAATAGGAGTGATCTTATCTGTATATGTATGTTGTCTTATAGTGTCACATCTGTGTTTTGATTTTGTATCATTTTTCATTTGCGTCACTTTTTTCCATATAATCTAATTCACATCTTTTATTGCTTGTCTGTAGATTTACATCTCCTCTGTCTTTATGATAGCAATAATTTTTAACACTGTATTGTCCCAGTATTTGTATTCTGTACTTGACTGTACAGGTCATATACATGCTCAGTCATACATTATATGATAAGTTGTCTTTTGTCTTTCTCAGTCTAACGTCCGAGTCCATGTTTCATCTGATGGACAATATGTGCAAATTGACAATGTAGAAGTGACAGACACCGGACGATATACCTGTGTTGCTAGCAATGTTGCTGGAAAAAACACCAAAGAATTCATGCTGAATGTCCATGGTAATGCTGATTCCTGGTATAGTTTTAAAACTAGAAAATAGGGGTTTAAGGGGAGCATAGCTCTGTAAGACAGAATCTGACATGCTAGATTTTTTGTTGTGGTAGAATCATACAGAATCCAACAGAAAAAAACAGTTTTTGTGTCTCCGGATTGTGTCAATAGATTGCATGCTGCAAACCACTGTTAGGTCAAGAAGAGCACATGAGGTGTAGCCCCAGCCAGCAAAATTGGTAGTGACTATCCTGCATCTTGAACCTGCATCAAGTCACTTCTTGGTTATGGGTTTGGTATGGGTTTCAACCTTTGCAATGTAAAGGGAGCACCTACCCAGCAAACATAAACTATTTTAACTGCTTTTAGCTGTGGGCAATAGATTCTTATGATTGCTACGTTTGGCCTTAGCCTTTGTCCATATGGAACCATAATACATGTGATGTATATGAGGTTTATGCCTGGATTAGTGGATCTACACTTCTGCATGGGTAATAACAACCTCCCTGAGTACAGATGTATGTCAATAGATCAACTAAATGTTTTAAGGGAACACCGTCCAATCTGTGAGTAGCCTGATATATGTGTGTATATATTAAAAAGTTTCAGTATAAGGCAATGCTCACATCTGTCTCAGGTCTGCCTGAAAATCGGAGGACTTTTTCCTCCGCCATCTTCAGTTTTAAAATAATGGACACCCGATGGACCCCATTATAGTCAATGGGATTCATCAGACTCTGTATAATCGTTGGACCATAACAATGATTAGCAATCATAGCATGAACTTAGCGTAACTTGTCATTTATTTATTTAAATTGTTGCTTGTTCTGGGCTAGGGCGGTCAGGCTTTTTGACTGGCAGCTTCTTCAATAGGCACACCTATATAGGAACAACTTTCAGCACTTTGTACTCCTAAGCTTGGACCTAGGAGAGACTGAGGGGGCATTCACACGGAGTAACATGGCGCTGATTCCGGCACGATAACTCGCGTAAGGATCAGCGCTGATGAAAAGACTCCCATTGACTTCAATGGGTTTCGTTTTCTGCGCGGAACACATTGAAATCAATGGGAGGCTTTTTAATCCATTGATTTCAATGTGTTCCGCACAGCCTTAAAGGGGTATTCCCATCTACATAATTATTTTTAAATTTGTAGATAATTAAAAGTTAAACATTTTTGCAGATGTAAGTAATTAAAAATTCTGCAGAGTTTTAAAGATTTTCTCTAATTTTCTTAGTGGTGACAGTCTGTTGTCTTGATCGGTTGCAATGGATACGACCATGAATGCAGAAGCTTTCTAAGGTCAGAAAATCAGCCATGATTTCCTTATTGTGGCCGGGATATCTTCTCATACATGTAGTGTCCCTGCCTGATAACCCTGCTACAATAAGAAAATCATAGCTGGGTTCCTGACAAGTCCCAGACCGTAGAAAGTTTCTGCATTAGTGGTTGTATCCATGGCAACCGATCAAGAAAAAGGACTGTCACCACTGAGAAAGTTAGAGAAAATCTTTAAAACTCTGCAGAATTTTTAATTACTTATATTTGCAAAAATGTTTAACTTTTAATTATCTACAAATATAGATATGATTATGTACATGGGAATACCCCTTTAAGAAGGACAACTTATAAAAGTTGCTGTAAAAAGAGCAAAGTGCATTTTCTATACTTTTTATGTCTCTGGGTCCATGAGAAACAGATGACACATGGATGTTATCTGTTTCTTCCACAGGCCCATTGACTTAATTGGTGTCATCAGTGAAAGTAAAAAGGACTTGTTTCCATTTTTCTTGTGACCCTACTGTCCCCAAATAAACACAGGCATTGGAATAAACACATTGAAAAAAATGGTTACATACTGTATGGCATCCATGCAAAACGTGGACGTCACACTTATATGTTATGTGGACATGTCAATAAGGCCATGATTTGTTTTTGTACTTTTAACTACAGTTCCTCCTTCAATAAAAGAAGGCCGTACTCCAGTAACTACGTTAAAAAATAAGCCCATTACTTTGGATTGCATGGCTACAGGAATCCCTTCACCTCGAATATCATGGAGAAAAGATGGCTCCATTCTGTACGGAAACAGTGAAAGGTAGGCTGCTGAATGTCTTTTATCTGTCATGAGATATGAGAATCAGATAAACTGTACCTTTAATAAAAGTTTCATATAATAACTTTATAGAAAAATTTTAATAAAAAAAAAATGGATGTGATGGTACGGGGTTAAAAATAAAAACTCTGCTGTTATTAGTTGCTGTGTGTAATAAAATGAAAATGTACCAGAATTCTGGTGTAATTTTCTTTAAAAAAAAAAAAAAAAATGGTGCACGTGTTAGTCCATTCACATGGAGGAATATGGTGAGGAATTTGGCTGTTTCTGTTGCAGATTTTGCTGTGGTTTTTTGAGCCAAAGTCAGGAGTGGATTTAACATAGGGGAAATGTCTAAGAGCTTCATTTATATTTTCCATTCCTTTTCAATACAGAGAATAAAGAAAAATTATATGTAAAAAATACGTAACCCAATTTGTTCTACATTTTAGGTATTTTATTTCAGGATCTGGCTCACTGTACTTTCCATTAACAGATGTCACAGACTCTGGTATTTATGTCTGCTTAGCAACTAATGCAGCAGGATCTAGTCAGAGGAAAACTGAGCTTATAGTATATGGTATGTATAGAAGAGGTCTGTTCATTGTGTTCACACTACCGTTGGATGTCCTTTATGATATATGATATGTGTCCATTTTTGTTTCTTTTAACGGACACCTTCATAACAGACATTAAAGGCTCGATCACATCTGCGCCCGGTCTCCGTTCTGCAGGTTTCGTTTCCTGCACAAAACAGAGCAAGAGACGGAAACCTGCAGGACACTTTCTCACCGATTCATTTGAATGGGTGAGAAAGCTGTCCGGCCGTGAGCGGCAGTGAGTGTTTTATGCTCTCCGCCGTGAAACTGTTTTTTTTAATCCGGACACAGAGTCGGACATGCAGAGTCCGGATTTTAAAAAAATGGTTCCGGTCTGTGGATTCCGTCTTCTTGCATGCAGAAGACGGAAACCACAGAACGGAGACCAGAACGCAGAACCTAGCGTTACAGACACGATCTGATGTTAATGTGCCCGTTTTTTAACTGATCCATTTAATGAACCAGTTAAAAAAAAACCTGATACATTACCATCAGTTAGTGTCCATTTTTATATTGTCTGGTTTTTTTTGCTTTTTTTTGTTTCTGCTTTCTGAGCATGCGCTGCAAGAGTCAAAGGGATAAATCCATGGAGGAAATCTGCAACATACAATAGCATAGAAATATCACAGCAATGTCCTGGAGCTAGAAAGTCATTTGTGTTTTAAAAGTGCAAACCTCCTTGTACAGTACAGATTGTCCACAAGTCTCCTCCTTCTGTATAAGAGCCCTCATAGACAGAGCACATGATAGCATAAAACTTCCGCAGCCATGTAGTCACAGTTTCTGGACACTATTCAGACTGAATTAGTCACACCACTCCATAGAAGCCAGAAGACAACCAGGACGGTAGAGAGAAGGATATAAAGGACTATTGGGTAGAATCTGTATTAAAAATGCCATAAAATGTAAAAGATATCAATGTCTTCCATTGCATATCAACCCTGAAGCTCACGTCCAACCAGGTTGCACCTTTATGGCTTCATCAGGGAACCCAAGATGCTCAAACTCCATAAAACAGTTACTGAATCACCCAGTTCAGATCCATACAAAATATAGAAACCTGCATATCCTGAACTGCATCGTGTTTTTTTCCACAGTGTTTTTCACTGCATTTTAGCAGAGTTTTCCTCTGTGGACTTTCTGTGGAAAACGCAGCTTTTCTGCTGCGGCTTTTTTTCTGCAATGTATGGCTGGGATTGGACAGAATCCCATCATGTTGCAGGTACTGTAAAATGCAGTGTTTTTTGCAGAGGTGTTTCCACTGCAGCTAAAATTCTGCATTTTCACAACATGGGGCTTCATCCATAAATACAGTATGGAAAGTCTGCAGCATATGTGCTATGTGTGAATAAGACCTGTAGTAATCTGATAAATATGATTTTGTATCCTTGCAATTGTTTTTTAGATCCTCCATCTATAATATCTGGTCTAAAAAATATTATAACGGTGGTAAATAAGCAAACAACCCTGAGCTGTGATGTTACAGGCACCCCTAAACCAAAGGTGGAATGGAAGAAAGATGGCCACTTACTTAATACTGATATCAATCAGAATATTTACAGGTACAGCGACAGAGTCTCAGTACAGATCTGAGAATGATAATATGTTTCTATAAGTATACTGTATGTTCTTCCTACTATGTACTTCCTTTCTATGTTCTTCGCAATTCATAACATTGTACAGTGGAACATAAAAAACCATATAGTAGCATAAAGGAAATATCATAAATGGGTTAAAGGGGCTGTATGACCTATAAGGGCAGTGACACACTAGATGAAATTGGGTTTGTTGCTGCAAATTCACAGTGTATGGAATATAAACACATCTATTAAAAACTCGCAGTGACTTACTTTGGAGGTTATAAACTTACAATATTTCTGCAGGTTTTATCTGCAGGTTTCAGTTTTGCTATGCAAAGAATGGCAGCCACAGGGGGGGACAGGCAAAAACCTTTAGATTTCCAATTGCTTGTTTTGCAGTAGAGAATGTTGCTGAATGTCCCTAGGAGAATTCAGCAGCATTTTTGCTGTGTGTGGTCTTACCTTATCCCCCCATTCACACGTCTAAGATTGAGCTATGTAACTTGGTCCGTGTGTTTGCCAGGTTTACCGGCCTGAACAGTATGGCAGGAGTGGGACTCCTATTATTATAGTTATCTATGCTGCTAGGAGTCCCTGTCCTTAGTGAATAATGTTCTGTACTATTATCATTGTAGGACAGTACGTCGCTGGGAGGCAGGGAACCCTAACATCATAGGTCACAATGATGAATATTAGTCCCACGGCCGGCATACTGTTCAAGCTGGTAAATCTGGCAAACACATGGATTGAGTTTCATGGGTTTAGAGATTATGTCTTTTTTATTGTTTAATGTCTGCTATGGCTTAGTCGAATGTTCATCTGAAGAAGTTATTTAGCCATGATCTAGGATATTGACATGTATTGTCATTTACAACTTGCATGCTTGGCTCTTGGGTAGCACTGAGTGGGAGTTTTGCTTCACCTGCTGATTTTTGGTTCCTGTCTTTTAGAGATGATGGGATTTAGATGTGGGGTATTTCAGGCACTATTTACAGATATTACACTTTATTATGACTTTTTTGTAGGCTTCTTTCTTCAGGATCACTCGTAATAATTTCTCCAACTGTAGACGACACTGGCACATATGTGTGTTCTGCTTCAAATGATGCCGGGCATGATGAAACTGAGGCCTCGCTAACAGTACTGGGTAAGGACATGGAAAGTCTCTATAGTAATAAATAATGTCAGTGTTTAGAAAGTACATGCTTTCTACACACTGAAGACAACAAGAAAGAATACTATTTCACCGAACTATAGATCACTTATCTCTAGTATTGAGAATTCACTTCACTGACTATTCAACCAGAGAAAAATAATATAAAACTTCACTTTTATTATAGATTATTAAAATTGTGTAAATACAAATAAAAGGTCAATTGTGGTCACTAGGACCGAGGACTCTAGATCTGAAATCCTCAGTCCCTATTAATACCTAGAGTACAGCCTATAGTCTATAGGGGGTAGGGTAGACAATAAGGTTTAGTGAATATCCTCAAATTGTACCCAATTTTCTGTCTTGTTCCCTATCTCCCTTGAATCAATATTGTAAATTCGTCAATCACCCATTAAGTCCATAAACTAAGATGTATGCTCATTGATAGCTTGTAGGACAAACCCCTGACCACCTATCCCGAGGATACTGGCCTAATGCCACACCAACGGTATTTAGTGGTAAGGGTGTAAGTCCTGAGCAACACCAGACCTGTATGGAGGCTTAGACGGATGTACACTAAATAAGCTGTATTATAAAACAATACTAGCCCAACACGTTTCTTCTAGTTTGAATCCCTCGAAGCCTCCATACATCCGTCGAAGCCTCCATACAGGTCTGGTGTTGCTCAGGACTTACACCCTTACCACTGAATACCGTTGGTGTGGCATTAGGCCAGTATCCTGGGGATAGGTGGTCAGGGGTTTGTCCTACAAGCTATCAATGAGCATACATCTTAATTTATGGACCTAATGGGTGATTGACGAATTTACAATATTGATTCAAGGAAGATAGGGAACAAGACAGAAAATTGGGTACAATTTGAGGATATTCATTAAACCTTATTGTCTACCCTACCCCCTATAGACTATAATCTGTACTCTAGGTATTATTAGGGACTGAGGATTTCAGATCTAGAGTCCTCGGTCCTAGTGACCACAATTGACCTTTTAATTGTATTTACACAATTTTAATAATCTATAATAAAAGTGAAGTTTTATATTATTTTTCTCTGGTTGAATAGTCAGTGAAGAAAGAATACTAGCAGTAAGCAAAAGAAATCAAGAGACGATTCTTCTTCTCACGTTACTAATAAATTCACTGGGGTCAGTCAGCTTAAGTCAAATCTGCCTCATGTGAATATAACCTTTCTGTAATATATTGATCCTGCATAATGTGAACAAGGTAGATCCAGTCTGACGCTGGTTCTGCTGTGGTCAACATAACTTTTTTGTTTTGTTTTGTTTTTTCTTTTTTTGTACCTATGCAAAACTTGTATTATTGAGATCAGGGTGTAGATATATATTTTTTTATATTATATTTTATAGTATATTTGACATTTTATAGTGACTTAGTATTGGAAACAATTAGTATAATGATGCAAGATGTCATTGTATTCCTCTTTTAGTGCCTCCTTCAATTGCAGATGAAGTTACTAATATATTTGTGAGTAAATCTTCATCTGCTGTAATTCCCTGTACTGTATATGGTGTGCCACATCCAGTGGTCCACTGGTCAAAAGATGGAATACACCTCCCTGCTGAAGGAGAAAGTTACAAGACACTGGCGTCTGGTGAGTCTGCTTATTCATGTAGGTGTATTCAGTACACGGATTTTCGAAAAGGATATCAAGCAATCAATAAATTTTGACAATATAAAAATTCATTAGACAATATTTAATGTTTTTTTCTGTAGATTTAATATTGTATGCTAAAGTTTTTTGTATATTGCTGTTATATGAGAACTTCAATCCCTGAAAACCCATTATCTGGTATCATGCCTATCAAAATCAGATGAGTCTCTCAAATGGTTAAGTGGGTTCATTTTCTGCTACCATCCTATATAATATACAATCCATATCAGATTGGATTGGATCTGTCCAGAAACTAGCTCCATATATGCTGAACTTCAAAAGTCAGATTTAGGCCGAGGCCCCATGGGACGGAAACGTCGCGATTTGCCTGTAGGAAAAATTGTAACGTTTTACATTACAGGCACAGTGGATGGGAATTCTTGCAAATCCTATGCCCACTTTGCGGTAAAGACCGCAGCGCGGACACGCTGTGATTTCCAAAACCGGCTTGTCAATTACAGCTACAGAAATGCCAGCGGTTTCCCCATACATATAATTGTAACAGAATGTCCATGGAGGAAAACTCAGCAAACTTTCTGTTTAAAGCGCTGTGGGAAGAAACAAGATGTGTTGCCGCCCTGGTTTTTCCTACAGTGCTTTATAGCTGCAGGTCATCCTGTGGGGCCTTAGACTTAAGGAACTTTACCATATTAGGGAGCCTTCACACGGAGTTACGCTGTGCTCATTCTGATCGTAAAAACACGTTCAGAATAAGCGCGTAAAAAGCAGCTCCTATTGAATTGAATGGGAGCCGGCATACGTGCCCTCCCCATTGAAATCAATGAGAGGCTTTTTTCCCTATTGCTTCCAATGTATTAGGCGCGTATTCATTACCCCTCATTAACCCCTTCCCGACATCTGCCTTAATAGTACGGCGCTGCCGGGAAGGACTTCCCGCAAACCGCCGTAGTATTATGGCGGCTGCATGGTGCGCACACAGGACCTGTGTGCGCACCATGCCCTGCGAGTGTCAGCCGTATGTTATGGCTGACAATGCCCTGCAACACCCGCGGTCGGAACCGGGTCCGATCGCGGGTGTTAACCCCTGAGATGCCGACGGTCAAACATGACCGCCGGCATCTCAGGGGTTTCAGTATGTAATGGTGCCGATAGGCACCCCCGCGACGGTTTCGGGGGGGTGCCGGTGTTAGTAATGGGCAGCCCGGGGTCTGATCAGTGACCCCAAGTCTGCCTCATCACTTCCCCCCTCCACGTACCTGGTTGATCCTGCCAAAATGGAAGCTGTCAGCCCCGTGCGTCTACACAGGCTGACAGCTTCCTATACACTGCAATAAACGTGTATTGCAGCGTACATGTAGTTAAGCAGTGATCAGCAGATCACGGCTTCAATCCCCAATGGGGGACAGAAAAAAAAGTTATAAAAAAGTAAAAATAAAAAAGTTTAAATAAGTTTAAAATAAATTAGAAATAAATAAAGCCCCAAAAATCCCATTTTCCCATATAAAATGTTTTATTATATAAAATAAAGAAAATTAGAAAAAAAAATTACATATTTGGTATCACCGCATCTGTATCAACCTGAAAAATAAAATTAAAACATTATTTAACCCGAACGGTGAACATCATTAAAAAAAACGTGGAAAACCGCACAAAATAATGATTATTCACCACCTTTGCCTTACAAAATGTTCAATAAAAAGTAATCAAATGGTCAGATGAAAACCAAAATGGTACCGATAAAAATCAGGTCATCCCGCAAAAAATAAGCCCTCACCCAGCTCTGTCTACCGAAAAATAAAAATGTTGGCGATGCAAAAATAATAGATTTTTTTCCCCTAAATTGAATTTTATTCTGCACAAATAGCAACACATTAAAAAAATAATATAAATGAGGTATCGCCGTAACCGTACTGACCCGCAGAATAAAGGTAACATGTTACTTATGCTGTGCGCTGCATGGGAAAAAGATAAATGCTAAAAAGCAATGCCAGAATTGATGTTTCCTTTTACATCCCACCCAGAAAGAGTTAATAAAATGTAGTCAATAAGTTACAGGCACCCCAAAGTGGTGACATGTGAACCAGGCCTTAGACTGAACCGTGCAGTTATTTCAAATCCCTGACCACTACCCACCATTTTTTCAGAAAGGTCCCTACAGATCCCAGACCAGATTGCCGCATTCTCCTTCCTGCAAAACTGCAAAATACTAACGTCTGCCTCTGGGCAGTGTCAGGACCAATGTCTGTAGGAGAAAAGACACCAGAGAGAGGAGTGATAAGTGATCCAGATTAAACCTAAGAGCTAAAAATGATACCCCTGCTCATACTTGAGACTTTTAGTCATCATTTAGTTAAGTAATGTAAGAATCTCTTGTTCATCTTTACTGAAAGTTATTTCTACATTTCTATGTAGAGGGAAAGACCAGATGAAGTTCTGCCAACACTAAAAGTTTTATATAATGTAATATCCCAAGAAGTGCTCTAAATTTATTTCCTCTAATTGGGTTCTAGGAAGCATTGAAATAGCAGATGCAGATCTAAGTCATGCTGGAACGTACACGTGCAAGGCGGTTAATAAGGTTGGCTCTGCACAAATATATATAAATCTCCATGTTCAAGGTTAGTAGTTAAATTACTCTTATTAACAAGTTATTAGCTAAATATCTTGCCTTTTATATAAATAGTAACTATGGAAAGTATGTGGTATTAAATATATGTATACATGTACGTGCCATTATGCGGTTTTATTATCTACGTTATATAGCAGTAGTATTAAGTATCCAAACAAATTGCATTTTCTATTTTTCTTCCTGATAATTTCCAAATTAGAGATTCCTGTTATTCAAAATCAAGTCGATTCTCTGGAAGCAATCCTAAGCCATTCTGTTACTCTCTCGTGTGAAGCCTTGGGTACGCCTTCACCTACACTGACCTGGCAGAAAGAAGGAGCTGCTATCAAAACAGGTACAATGTAATCTGCCTCTTGTATAAAATCTGCTGCTTGTTTTCTGGTCAATGAACTTTATACATTTTTATTCTTATTTTTGAAGGAAATCATTACACTATACTATCTAATGGAAACCTTGAAATTGTTAAAGTGAGACAGGAAGATGCTGGTACTTACACCTGTATTGCTCAAAATCCAGCGGGTACAGCACTTGGGAGGATAAAACTCAAAGTTTATGGTAAATGATTATCAGACATGACACCTAAAGGGGTTCTGAAGATTTTTTTTTTTTTTTAATTTTTATTTGCAGCATATAAGGATCTTGTGCAGAGATTTTGTAGCCATTTATAAGGCGGTCTACTTCTCTAACCAACATCCATAAACGGGTTGTCCACTTTCAGACCAATATTGAGAGACAAATATTATTGTTTGTATAACAAAAAGTTGTACAATTTTCCAATATACTTTCTGTATCAATTCCTCAGTTCTCTAGATTTCGGCTTGCTGTCATTCATTCTGTTTCTTCTAGTAGATAAACCTCTGACCATGGTCATGTGATTTATGGTCCATGGTCATGTGATTTACAGTCCATGGTCATGTGATGAGTACACAGGTGCCGCTCGTTATAGACAGCACAGTAATCAGACCTCTGTTTGGTAATCAGCTGTGCACCTGTGTGCTCATCACATGACCATGGACCGTAAATCACATGACCATGGACCATAAATCACATGACCATGGACCGTAAATCACATGACCATGGACCATAAATCACATGACCATGGACCGTAAATCACATGACCATGGATCGTAAATCACATGACCATGGTAAGAGGTTTATCTACTAGAAGAAACATAATGAATGACAGCAAGCCGAAATCTAGAAAACCGTGAGGAATTGATACAGAAAGTATATTGGAAAATTTAACTACTTTTTATTATGCAAACAATAACATTTGTCTCTCAATACTGATCTGAAAGTGGCCAATCCCTTTAATGGATTAGAAATAAAGATTATGACGGTAATAACATGTGACTGTTTCATGTCATAGTTCGTAAATAATATTAATTGTATGTAAATCTCCAGAGCCGCCAGCAATAAAGCCGCATCAGAAAGAGTACACTGTCTCTGTGGATGACCCTGTCACATTGCTCTGCGAGGCCTATGGCAATCCAGCACCGGAGATCAATTGGCATAAAGATGGATTACCACTATCTGGACAGAGAATCATTAGCAATGGAGCTTTGCAGATAGCCTTTGTTCAGCCTGATGATGCAGGCCATTACACATGTATAGCAGAGAACATAGCCGGCTCTGTCACGTCCAACATAAGCCTATCTGTTTTGAGTAAGTAGAACAATTGATATTATCATGAGGACCCGTAATTAATTTATAGTAACTTAAATGTTCACTTGGTTCTGTATGTGTATTCAGCAGATCCTTGTTCAACATTCTTCTGTGTGTATAGGAACAAAAATTACTCAGTTCATCATTTGTTTGTTGTTGTCTGTTTTTTTTTTTAGAAGAACACCAAAACATAGTATACCATACTTTTGTGTCTGTCGAAAAAAGGACAGCAACGGAACGTCTTTGTAACATTGATGTCTATGTAAATAGATGGGCATCTGCTTGCATCCATTTGCATCCATTTTTTGCATCAATTTTATTACATCCATTAAGCAGATGTAAAAAAACATGATCTGAATAAAGCCTAAAGGGAACCTGTCAGGTGGTTTTTCCACCATAAAGTCACCCGGATGAAGCAATTAATTTCTATTTGTGCCCCTAGGAGGGTGTAGAGCAGGTTCAGCACAGTCACTATGTCCGCTGACTAATCATATCTCCTGGGCTTGATTGACATCTCCCTTGTGATATCAGGGAGTGAGGGGACTGTGAGGGGGATGTCAATCATGCCCTGGAGGTGTTATTATCACCTAGCATGCTGCTATGCTGCCCAGCAAATCTGGCATAGCATGCCATATTATTTAGTACATGCACAGTATAAAGGTAATAATGAGGTCTGGTATTCAGAATTTCCATCTATTGGTTTTCAAAGCCCCTGAAAGATAAATATGCATATGCAGAATATTGCAAGAATGAATTATAGGAATGAAGGGAATTATCAAAGCATAATTGTGCTTATTTACCATTTAGCAGTTTGGGAATGTTAGTTGGCTCTACCACATAAGCTATACTGGGTTGTACTGTTTTCACTGAGAATCAGTGAGGTACAGCCGGTTGGTGTCATTGTGTGTATATTACTACTGTCACCGTTACTACACCTAGTACTATTGGTACTACTGTCACAGTTACTGCTGGTACTATTGGTACTACTGCTGGCACAGTTAATGCTGGTACTATTGGTACTACTGTCACAGTTACTGCTGGTACTATTGGTACTACTGCTGACACAGTTAATGCTGGTACTATTGGTACTACTGCTGTCACCGTTACTACACCTAGTACTATTGGTACTACTGCTGGCACAGTTACTGCTGGTAATATTGGTACTACTGCTGTCACCGTTACTACACCTAGTACTATTGGTACTACTGCTGGCACAGTTACTGCTTGTACTATTGGTACTACTGCTGGCACAGTTACTGCTGGTGATATTGGTACTACTGCTGGCACAGTTACTGCTGGTAATATTGGTACTACTGCTGTCACCGTTACTACACCTAGTACTATTGGTACTACTGCTGGCACAGTTACTGCTTGTACTATTGGTACTACTGCTGGCACAGTTACTGCTGGTACTATTGGTACTACTGCTGGCACAGTTACTGCTGGTACTATTGGTACTACTGCTGGCACAGTTACTGCTGGTACTATTGGTACTACTGCTGGCACAGTTACTGCTAGTACCATAGGTACTACTGCTGGCACTGTTACTGCTGGTAGTATTGGAACTACTGCTGGCACAGTTACTGCTGTTACTATTGGTACTACTGCTGGCACTGTTATCGCATGGGTTTCATATTGTTAGTTATTATTATTACTATTATTATTATTATTTATAGAGCACCACATAAATTCCATGGTGTTGTACATTTTAGGGTTTACATACAGTACGCAAAATATGCAAAACAAATACAATACTAACAGTGATCAACCCTGTGACAAGCAGGGCCTTTCTCTCCGCATTTTTCGCCCTTTTTGGGCGGAAACCAAACGTAAACCACACGGACCCCATTATAGTCTACAGGGTCTGCATGTTTCCTAAGGTAACCTCTTTCTTATGCGGATTACGTTTCCGTGCGGGGGTGGGGGTGTTGCTTGCGGGAACCTGGATGCAGATCTGAACCTGGCCTGAGACCAACCTATTATTTTCTTTATCATGAAGCTTGGAAGCATTGCAGCGTCTTCATTCAGTAACTATAGCAAACTATTCATTAACTCAGTAACATTGTTGTAGTAATAGGAGCATTTATATAGACTAGTTCATAGATTTCTTTCATTTGCATAATTGTTTTTAATTTTCAGTCCCACCTCAGATTGTCAAAAATCGTAAAGACTACATTGTGATACGCAGACTCCACGTTACCATTCCCTGTACAGCGCATGGCGTTCCAACACCGACAATATCCTGGAAAAAAACCAATGTGCTAATAAAGGATACAACTGGAAAATATAAGGTGCTGGCATCTGGGGAACTGGTGCTGTACAATGCTGAGGTAATCTTACTTTCTGCAATTTAATGTCTAGAGCTATGAGGTTGTAATATGTGCTCAACCCTGAAAGAAGAAGAAGTCCTATGGTTATGCATATTGAGGTAATGTCGCTAAGATCTGCAGTATATCAAATTTACAAACCTGGCTATGATCTGTGACATATGAAAGGGGCATAACACCAGATTGAAAGGAAAGTTATTTAACCCCATGAAACGCCCTAAAATTGGATCAAGTATTGTAGGATCATTGTGTGATATGAACAGAACGACGCCTGGCCACGTGTTGCTTGTGCTAATATGAGCATCCATTTCTATTTTTCTATTCCATTTTCATATGCATACCACTGACATGTCTATCAATCCTGTGATATCCAGAATTTCAAGACCTTTCCTTTTTGGTGTCACAATTTCAATGTTTTAGAGTGTATTCTGATAAGGAGCAATGCTGGGCTGCCACTGTAAGCTGTCCACCTGTCCACAGCATGCCCTCAGCACCCCCTTCCCCTTTCAGAAAGGGGCTAGGGCAACATAAAAATTCCACCTTTGACAATTTTGTGAATATTTGAGAGCCCATGATTATTGAAATTCCTATAAAAGTTCCTTTTAAGAATTTGTTTAGATTTTTATCTGCTAATAGTTTCTATACTTTTGCCTACTTGTCTATTAGATTGGCTGATGTGTTATACAGGCGTCTGGAAGCTTATTATGCGTTTATCTCTGTTTCATGTAGCAAAAAGATGCTGGGAATTATACATGTACGGCCATTAATGTTGCTGGAAAAGATTTTCACACAGTAAGCCTAGACATCCACTATGCTCCATCTTTTACTGAGCTTCCCTCAAATGCGTCACTAAATGAAGGCGAAAAGTTGAGACTATCATGTAAAGCAACAGGAAACCCTTTCCCTAAGATAACATGGGCTTATAAGGATAAAATAATTGCAGGTAAGTGAACAACAACATATGGGGCCATAAACTAGGACAGTTCCAGGCCCACCAATGGACGCTTTAACATTCTTGTTGTCCAGATCAAGTCTGTTTGTGACCTTGGCCAAAAGTATATAATGGATACAATGCCAATGTTTATTTGTAGAGCTTTTGTATATTTCTTACCTTTTACTTGCCAAATGCCCTGAATTTGCTAGGGACGCTTTCTTCTTTTCCAAGGTAAACGCTGCTGGATAAGGGATTTGGGTTGTGACTTAAATGGGTTGCTCATGATAAAGATGAGCCGCACTATCCGACACAATCCATTAACAGATCTGGCTTTTTTTAAAAACAAAACAAAAACAAAGATATTTTTTCTCAATATTAGCCCTTTAAATTTTTGTGAGATAGCATGTAGATCTACGTGATAAGATGAGGACAACATTGTTTGAAAACATACATTTCGTGATATGAAATATTTTTGCAGCACAACCTGGACAGAGTAAACTTGTGACTGATTTAGTGATTGAAAGGATACTAAAAGAGGAAGATGGTGCGTATACCTGCATAGCAGAAAACACATTGTCATCCGTTAACACTACAGCATACGTCTTTGTGAGAGGTAAGAGATACGAGAACTGAAGTTGTGCTGTGGTCATGCAGAATAATAATTATCAGAGGCAAATTTACTAATGTCAATTTAATGACTCTAATCCTAACCCTAGTCCTATTGACCTGGGTCTAGGAAAAGCATCATTGAGACATATGGAATTAGGCATGGCTACCAGACATGGTTACCAGAAGCTTAAAACTTCCTTTGCAATTTAAGAGATTAAACATTAAACATGTAATTGAGGCACATTGGCTGGTGTTCCTAAAAATGAATTGTGCAATATAATGGCATGTTCAGCTGGATGTGACAAGTAGTAAACAGCCACACAAACATACTGTAGGAAATTGCTAGAACAGCAGTTCCCCAGTAGCTGCTGGTGAACCTTGGGGGGGAGGAGCAGAATAGACAGTGAGCCCTAAGCTGAAACCTCCCCCCCCCCCCGCTATCCCTTCCTGCTTGCCGGTCCTTTCCTAAGCAATAGGCAACAGCTGGTCAATGGGCCCTTCTTATATATGTGACAAGACAGAGCACAGACAAGGCAAACAACAATAAAGGGAGGTCAGCTAGCCAAGGGTCAAGTAACAATTGAGCAACACAGTACAGAATGGTAATCCAAGAGAATAGTCACAAGGGAAGCCAAGGGTCAGAGATCAGTAATACAATAATAACAGAAAGAGGAGCTTAGCAGGGAAAAAGTCTAAAGACAGAGTCACAATAGCCAGTAAGCCTATGTGGGATAGAGCAGTGTTCCCACAGTGCAACGAAAAACACTAAGCAAAGAATGAAACTGAACTCTCCTCCTGCACCGCAGTGTGTGAGCGGAGGGTGACGCAGAGACCTGAAGAGGCAGAGACATTACAGTACCCCCCCTTTTATGAGGGGCTACCGGACCCTCACCAGACAAACCAGTTTTAGAGTGATTCTGAATTTTCTCTGCCTTGTATTTTAGATCTCCTTAAAAAACAGGCACTTGAGGACCAGGTAAAAGTTTTTTATTCGCCTGGCGTTTCCAACTTTTAGTAGCCAAGACCTTCTCCTCACGGACACACTCTAAGGTGTGCAAAGCAATACAGTGGGATGAGCACTGATCTTCCCATTTTACCAACTCCTTTTTACCCCAGTCAAAAATAGGGTTATGGAGGTTCAACCAGGGGAGTCCCAAAATAATATCGGAAGATGGATGCTCCAAAAAGCTTATGACCTCCGCATGTGCAGAGCCTACTTGCAATGTGATTAAGGTGGTCTTGCTTTGGACCTTACCCCTGGCCAGTGGGGCAAAATCTGCTCCAGTAACAGACAGAGGAGTATCAAGCAGCAAGAGCTCAATTCCTAAAGCTGAGACAAACGAATATTTGACAAAGTTTGCCGCAGACCCAGAGTTAACTAGAGCCTGGCCAGAAACAGATCTGTCCCCAGAGGATAGAGTCACAGATAATAGCATCTTATTTACGCCAAATACCTGGTTCCCTGAGTGGTTCTTCTGACTACCACTCAGGCATTGAATTTTTTTTGTTGGTGTGCAGGGTTCTGATCGAGCAGTCTCGGATGATATGATCTGGAGAACCACAGTACAGGCACCGCTTATTCCTGAGACAATGCTCTCGTGTCCTGGCATCCACAGCTCCCAGCTGCATGGGGTTCTCACCAGGAGTGATGAACAGGCAGAGATGTTACATATACACTATATATTATAAAAAGATACCTAAATGGCAGTTGCACTTATCATATAGAAAGCTAAATTATGTTGATACTGTGTATTCTTACTATAATTATTTGGTTTGAATTGGTATGACTCAGGGCTCGTTCACATCTGCACCCAGTCTCCGTTCATGCCGGTTTCCGTTTCCTGCACAAAACTGAGCAGGAGACGGAAACCTGCAGGATTCTTTCATACCCATTCATTTGAATGGGTTTGAAAGATGTCCGTCCGTGAGCGCTGGTGAGCTTTTTATGCTCTCCGCCGCGAAACCGTTTTTTAAAATCGGACACAGAGTCGGACATGCAGTACTCTGTGTCCGGTTTTAAAAAAACAGTTTTGCTCACGGCTGGACCCAGTCTGACAGCTTTCCGTCTTCTGCATGCAGAAGACAGAAAACTGAGAACGGACTCCAGCCGCTAGTGGGGACCTAGCGTCATGTGTCATTTGGTAGATTTTTGTACCTATTGTTGCTTATGACATTGTAATTTTTTTTTCAATGTTTTTAGAACCTCCTGTTCTTGTTGGGATCCACCATGTCAATATGACTCTGCCTTTGGGCGGCAGTATTATTTTAAATTGTATAGTAAAAGGAAATCCAATTCCTAAAATTCAGTGGAACAAGAAAGGAAATGATATTCTGCATAATAAACGATTTAAGCAATTCAGTAATGGCTCTTTGGCAATTTATAACACTAAGGTAAGCCAGCCTGTATCTACAGGAAAAAATAGACTTTATGATTGAATCATTTACTGTATAACTAAGAGAACTACAGGATATGTATTCCTAAAGTCTGAACAATCATGTATTTACTTATATTGTCTGGGATACGTAGATGCTACTGTAATCTCCATATCATATTAACTATCCTACTTCTGTGAAAGCAATGGCAAGAAGATTTCCTAACTCTGGTGATCTGCTGTTTATTCATTATACATCTGTTTTTTTACATTTTAAGTGTATGTGTGTAAGGAAACTATTAAAATGTCCCTACTTTTATAAAAACCCTTTGCGTCTCCTCTTTTCAAGCTGTTTTTCTCGACTTCCCTTCACTGATTGTCTTATTAGTAATAAAATCCATACCCAGCCCAGTTCACAGAAGTTTATGAAGAGGGGAGAGGGAGACGAAGCTGTCATTTATTACTCTCTACACTCTCTACTAATAGCCCACTGTCAACTTTTCGAAAAAGTGGCAAGTGACCATGTAGAATGAATGATGTGGCACATTGTTGGCGCAAAAAGGGTTGTGCACCAAAGATGCGCCTCATTTACATCCATCTACAGCAGTTACCTGATGTATATATGTTAAATAATTCCTCCAGTATGATGTTTCTAGAATGAGTTATCGTTTTTAGAACAGTTTTGCTCTTTTTGCTATCTTTGTTATCTTAGGGTGCATTCACACTATGGAACGCCAGCGTGTATCACAGCCATACACGCCGGCGTTACAGCAGGGCTGCCGGACACTTCCCATTCATTTCTATGGGAGCCGGCATGCAAGCGCTCCCCATAGAAAGGAATGGACTGCTTTTTTCCATTCATTTCTATGGGGAGCGCTCGCATGCCGGCTCCCATAGAAATGAATGGGAAGTGTCCGGCAGCCCTGCTGTAACGCCGGCGTGTACGGCTGTGATACACGCTGGCGTTCCGTAGTGTGAATGCACCCTTATACAAACATTCATTGATCACTTTGTGTCCACAGAATGAAGATGTTGGTGAATATACCTGCATAGCAACTAATAATGCTGGTATATTGGAGCATACCATTGCATTGTCTCTGCAAAGTAAGTTGTTTTTTGTTTTTTTTTACATTGGCTTTACACTTGCAAGTATTTATTTAAGTAATAGTTTCATGAAGACCACCCTTGTCTATAGGCCCTACAATAAGTCAACATGTTCTGGTTTATTCGAATGTTAGAACAAATTGTAAGGGAAATATTTGATCAGACACATTGGGGTGCCAAGAGTGGATCTTATGGCTGCCATTTTAGTATCTCTCCTAGTACACACCTATCCAGGTATCATAAATTATAGAACTAAAAAAGCAATGTCTCCAGTATTTCGTTAATCAAGATACAATTGCTGGAGCGTTGTTGAGGGAAAAGAGAAAGGGGCTAGTGGATGTAGATTTATCAGTAGCTTCAAAGGATGAATGCATTTATAATAATAATTGATGAAAATGAAAGAAATTGAAATAAAGATATTAACATGGCCTAGGTGGTATAACATATTTAGATCTTGGCAAACATTTTAGACCATCTTATTTCACTTCATGGCTGGTCTACAAATACACCAATAAGTAGCATTATAATACGGCCATTTATCATTGGTAAACATCACACATTTTGATTCAGGTCATCCCCTGTGATACTATCTGCAAGAATCAAGGGTTAGGTAACCCTTAGGTAAAAAGACTTTATATAAATGATTGAGTTCTTGCTGTACACCATTAGATAGTTAAATAAAGCTTGCAAAGGTAAAAATTACCTCTGAGGTGCTAAATACTTGCTCTAAAAAGAGAGACCTCACCGCCATACAGGATCATATTGTGTAGTGATTCCCTAAAAAATACCTCCCAACTTTCAAAGGACAGAAAGATGGACAAAATGTGTGTGAAATTTAGCTCCGCCTACTCCTACCTTGACTCCATCCATTCTCATCCATTTTTCTTTCTGCCCCCACACAGTATAATGCTCCTATAGTCACCCTACCATTATATTACCTCAAGTTATAATAAATGCCCCATAGTATGTAAGTCCCTCTCCTTATGCACCAGTTTAAATTGGGGGCAAATAGAGGGGGACATTAAACTGGGGCAGCTGGAGTGGAACATTAAACTGGGGCAACTAGAGGCAGACATGTCATCCTCCATCTTCCCCCAGTTTAATGTTCACGCCTCCAATTGTCCCCAGTTTAATGTCCCCTTTCATCTACCACCAATTTAATGTTTTCCCTTCATCTGCCCCTAATATAATTGCCTCCTTCAAATGCCACCAGTTTAATGTTCACCTTCATCTGCCACCAATTTAATGTCCCCCTCCATCTGCTACCAGCTTATGTCCTTCCTTCATCTGCCACCAATTTAATGCCCCCCCTACATCTGCCACCAATTTAAAGTCCACCCTTCAACTGCAACCAGTTTAAAGTCCCCCTTTATCCCTCCCCAGTCTAATGCCCCCCCCAAAAAAAGTTTAACATAGTAAAAACACTGATACTTCCACATCCTCGCTCCCCTGATGCTCTGTTCTCTCAGACTGTTCAAGGAGCTGCAGGCATGATGTGAGTGACATCATCACATTGCGTCTACAGCTCCTGTAGATGCAATGACTGACTGACCTCACTACAAATCCCAGACTTGAAATAGCTAAATCCCTCTTAAAATATCTGCTCAAACAGCATCTCAGACAACATACTGATTGACCCAGGAGCAATAGAGAAGTGTACTGACACACAGCAATTTGGCAGTGGTCACTGCTTGAATCATGCCCATACAAACACTTAAACTTTTTATGATAAGAAAATATCTTGTTTGATGTCGTTTGGAAAATTGCAGTTATGAAACCAATAGTAAATACACTTAAACAGAACTGTAATAAAACCATTCTTGCTTAGGCAAAATGTAGATAGAATTGATGTCCTATTCTAAAATACTTATTACACTACCCTTTCTATGGACAGAACCCCCCATCATAACAATACATCCAATAGATACTACAGTGAATGCCGGTGCATCGGTGGTTTTAGATTGCCAAGCAGAGGGAGAACCAAAGCCTGACATTGTCTGGTCCCGCGTGACTCATCCCATCTCTGGAGATAATCGACTCACCATATTATCAAATGGCTCTCTACAAATTATTGCATCCCGCAAGGAAGATACTTCCGTTTATGAATGCAGAGCTACAAATATCATGGGATCTGTAGTTGTCAAAGCTTCATTTACAGTACAAGGTAATATTTAATATCTTGCAGCACTTCTACATATTGTATTGGACATACAATATTGATATACAATACAGGCATTTTTACACAAACCAATAATTTATACAATCAACTGTTTTCCAGTGCATGGTGGGTTTTCGGATTGGCTGCCATGGCAGTCATGCAGTGTAACCTGCGGACAGGGAGTGCAGAAACGGGTACGACTATGTAACAACCCTGCCCCAGCAAATGGTGGCCTGTACTGCCAAGGAGAAGAGTCAGAGACCAAGACCTGTCAGAATAAGCTTTGTCCAGGTAATATGGATTTAATATTTTCTACATTGAATTCTGTATAATGATATGTAATCATTTGTTAAAAAACAAAACAAAAAACAAAACAGCCATATACATACATAGTAAATAAGGAAAACATCAACTCATATCAGACTAAGGATAAAATCCATTATAAAAAAAAAAAAAAACCTCTCAAAAACAGCGCTGAAAAATGAGTTGATCTGAGGCTAATATGGAGCTGACTATCCACATAGACTTTTGAAAATGTGTCTGCAATATTGGGCTTTTCTATTCATCATGGTTTCATTCATGTTAGTATTGAAGAAGGCAGAAATGGAACATTTCTACAAATCCTTTACAGATCCTTCTTATAGTATGCTATGATAGGATAATTTGAAAAAATGTGAGACTGTTGGAAAGGCTTAGAATTAGAAATGTGAATGTTTATTTGTGCGTCCAAGTATAACCTGTCACAATAAGGTATTTCTACTTTCATATAGTGGATGGAATTTGGTCAGATTGGAGTCCTTGGGAAGAGTGTTCAAAAACATGTGGAAGTGGTAAAAAAACAAGAACAAGGTCATGTCATGTTCCACCTGGCCAAGAAGGAGGGAAGTCATGTTTGGGGAAAGCCATGGATACTATAGAGTGCAACACAAAGCCTTGTCCTGGTATGTATTATTAGGGACAGATCGCATGTACAAAAATCTTCTTGATTCCATACAAGTAAAAGTAGAAGTTTGTATTAGTGACGCTGTATTATATAAATATGTTTAACACAATGTAAGACATTATTTTATAATTATACTTTATAACTGTAAAACTTCATGTGTTTACAGGTCACCATGTTGCGATCTGCCATTGCACAAGATGCAGCAAATTTAGAGTTTTCTCTTTGACAGTTTTCTTCAAAGGTTACCAGGAAAATTAGGCTGGCTTCACATGGGCGTGTTTGATCCCTCAAATACAGAAAATACGTTTTGTATGGAACACTGATCAAGGATCTGGACTTCTAACATTATGGTCATCTATGATGGTAGGAGTTCCTGCCTCCCTGTGTCTAGTATTGTATCATGTTTTCAGTACAGGACACTAGTCCTGAAGAGAGGCAGGAACGTCTAGCATCATAGATCACTATTATGCTTGGAATCTGCGTCCTTGGTCAGTTCTTGGTCCATGAAATATGTTTTCCATATTATCTGCGTTTCATGGGCTAAATACGCCCATGTGAAGCAGGCCTTAGTCTTAAACTTGAAAAGTTATGCTTGAAAGCCACATGTCAATTATGTTACTTTTTTTTTTTAGTTAATGGTATATGGAGTTCATGGCTAGCCTGGGGAGCGTGCAGCAAAACATGTGGGAAAGGAACTCAGACACGTGTAAGAGTGTGTAATAATCCTCCTCCATCGTTTGATGGATCACCTTGTAAAGGTCAAGACACACAGACTCAGATATGCTCTGACAGACATTGTCCAGGTACAGTCTATAATAACTCAAGGCATTGTTTGTATTCCATTTGATTATATTGATAACGTCATAACTAGTTCTAATACATCATTTTGGCAAATGTGTCTATTTCTATTTGGACTGTTCTCTATTACAATGCTAAGGGTTTCTGTAAAGAGATATAGAACATTGATCCATTGAAAAAAAAAAAAAAAAGGTGTCCCAGGATTAAATATAACATTTCTCTATTTGATCACCCAAAACATAACCATTTCTCTGGAAATACTTGGAAAAAGCCTCCTGGTATAAATATTGGTGTTACTATTGTTATGGTCCCATGGTGTTCTTTTTATTCCTGCTCTGAATATTCACCTAATTCATCTAGTGGTAGTGGTCGTATATGGACGGCAACTTAGAAGCATCAGGTTATGGATTGATTCCTACCTTTGTGTAGGCCAGACAATGAGAATCACAATTAGGCAAAGTTAAAACTAAAATATCAAATGAAAAATTGGAATTGGTCACGTTTTAGGCTGAAACTCCATGTTGCGTGAACACAGCTTTTTTTTGTTGTAGATTTTTTTTGTGGTTTATTGAGCCAAGGCCAGGAGGGGATTGAGCAGAAGGGAGAAGTAAAAGAACTTCATATATATCTCCCATTCTTTTTGTAGATTGTGGGGATAACGTTTTTCCTTAGGGAGAGACCACCTTCTCACCTTCTCCTTTAGTAGGCATTCTTAGCTTTGGCTCAAAAAGCCACAAAAAAAGCTGCGTTTCCACAATGTATGGCTTTAGCCTTAGGGTGTTTATTTCGATTGCTTATCTAGTGGCAACATATTCCTCACCACTTCATAGACATTATCATTACTGACTTTCCGAAGTAGGGATCACAATCTAAATTCCCAACCAGTCTGGGACAAAACAAAATTCCACACGGATGTTGCCCTTGGTCAGATTCAAACCCAGATTCCAGTGATAACATTATGCTGCAATTAATGTATGTGAGAGCTTCTTACATTGATGATTCCTGCTCATAGTGCCTGTCTGTTGTGCTAATTTGTTCAGTGGATGGAAAATGGTCAGCCTGGGGAAGCTGGACATCCTGCAGTTTATCATGTGGTGGAGGAATGCGACAAAGATTTAGAGAATGTTCAAATCCAGCCCCACAGTATGGAGGTCACAAATGTGAAGGGATGGAATATGAAAATGAATTCTGTAATGGCGACTTATGCCCAGGTAAGTTGCCATAAAGGATTGTTTATATTTATCAATAGATAGATAGATAGATAGATAGATAGATAGATATTGTGGGGGAGGTAGCTCGGTAGAAGCAGTGGTGCACACCCAACCAGTCAGAGACAGGGACACAGTGTTTGGTTCAAACAGGTTTATTTAGTAAAAACAGCAAAATAAATAAACCTTCAGGGCAGGTACAAAAAATAAGCAAAATAAAATACAACCGTAACTTCAGGCAAAAGGCAAAATAAAACTCCTGCTTGTCTGAGCTCTAACTAATACAGAATACGGCTAAATGTAGCTTACTTCTGGCCACACGATCAAATAAGACACAAGTCCCAGTTTGATCTCCCCAAATCTCAGCTCTCCAGAATAGACCCTAGCACCTCCTCTCGCTTCCAGGCTCTACAGTCTTTTATGGGCCAGTAATGAGGCCAGCACAAACACCTGGGGCTGAGGCCTACTCAAGACGCACACTGGACCACACATGTCAGGAATCTAGGAAATTGTGACTCCAGCACTCTGCCTGTCACCTTCTCACAATATATACAGCTCAAAGTGCAAAGGTTATTCTGAAAAAAATGCTGCAAAGTAAAAATCCTTTTAAAAATAGAAGTGTTAATAGTTTATTTTGTCAAGTAACAAAACAAGTCAATAAAGAAAAGATGCATCTAAATAAAATCAATATTTGGGGGGACCACTGTTACATTCGTGTCAATGTCCACACCCAGAATCTGGACTGCAGACTGCACCGCTAAAGGAAACAGGGGAAGGAGACTATCCCTAACACTATGGCGGCTAGCTAGGCCCTGCCTGCGGGTGGTGGTCAGCTGTTCCCAAGATAGCCTTGGCCCCGACAACTCCTGGCTCTCTAACAAGAAGGCCTAGCCGACAGATAGGGCAAGAGCTACAAGAGAGTTAGGGACTGGGGATGCTAAGGTGGTCACCCCTACCGAAACCAAGGTGCAGCTGCAGATAAAACAAACAGAATGGGATGTGCTGGACAACAGACACGCAGCACAACACAATACGTAACAAGAGAATGAGGAGAAGAACAGTGGAGAGGCGAGTAAAGGGTTAATACAAGACTGGACAAAACAAACTGGAACCCAGAACCTCACAAACAACCAGATAGTGTCAGGCAACCAGAACTGAAGGACAGGGCAAAGTTGAAGTGTGGAGGGAAAAACCAGACTCACACACAAAGCAACACTCACACCACTTCCTAGTCAGTTGCAAACCTATCAAACAATATTCCTCCCTGAGCTAAGAGTTCTAGGTGGTAACCATGAAAACCGGCAATTGGTGAAGCCAGCCCTCTTCCTTATACAGGCCCCAGGATAATCCCATAGGATACTGGAAATGACCAACACCTGAGGTTTGATCCATAGAACCTCAGGTCTACTCAAAAGGCTGATAGTAAATGCCCAAGCAGATGACATAATGGCAAGGAAACCACCATAAGATCCCAGACCACCGGATCAAAACCCAAGAGAAAAACACAAAATTTTATTAAACAAAACAAGGTCTTGACAACCACCCTTTGGAGGAGGAGTCCTGTAAGTGATAATATGGCCCCCACAGAGCCCTGAACTCAACATTATTCATTCTGTATGGGATCAAATGAAGAGAAGGAAGGATTTGAGCAAGTCTACATCCACAGAAGATCTGTGCTTAGTTCTCCAAAATATTTGGAGTAACTTCCCTGATGAGTTCCCTCTAAAACTGTGTGCAAATATATCAAGGAGAGTGGATTCTATTTTATAAGCAAAGGACGGTGACACCAAATATTGATTTAATTTAGATTTCTTTTTTGTTCATTCACTTCTTTTTGTTAATTGACATAAATAAACCATTAACACTTCTATTTCTTAAAAGTACTTTTACTTTACAACATTTTTTTTCACACTAAAACTTTTGTACAGTACTGTTCAGAGTATATATACAGTATGTCTATATATCTCAAACTGACCAACCTGGAAACTTGTTAAAAGAAATCTGTATTTAGAAAATAACCTATTTTTATGCTACATTTATTATGGTGTTCTCAAAAATTTTCCATGATGCAATATTTAAGATAAGATAATCCTTTAATAGTCCCACCATGGGGACATTCAGTGTGTTACAGCAGCATGGATAATACAATAATAATATAAAATACAAAATAGGAATACAAAAAGCTCCACAGTAGAGACATCACAGTGACAGTAGGTACAGATAAAAAGAGAAAGAAGATAAAAGGAGGGATATCACAGCTTCAGGATCTCTCAGTTCTCTGTATGGAATGATCTACGCTTAGCCCGGTGTTGATTGTACAGCCTGACCGCAGTGGGGAGGAAAGACTTCCGATAGCTCTCCTTCTCACACTTCGGGTAGAGCAGTCGGTCACTGACACTGCTGCCATCATCATCACAGGCAGGGTTACAATGTTAGCTAACACTGGTTTACAGCTTTGTCAACAGGTGATGGACACAGTACACCTCCTCCTCTCCATTCCTATCCCTATAGGATGCATAAATAATGATCTATTTCGTACATACACTAAGCACTAGACTTTCTTTCTAGTTCATGGAAACTGGGGACTTTGGAGCTCTTGGGGAGCTTGTAGTCGTACCTGCAACGGTGGACAGATGAGAAGATATCGATCTTGTGATAACCCAACTCCCTCAAACAATGGCAGAGGCTGCACTGGTTCTGACACAGAAATACACAAATGCAATGCAAACAAGTGCCCTGGTGAGTACATTGCTCTACAGTCTGAATGAAGCTGTGGTATGGTGCCCTGTAAGTTACAAGACACTTGAAGGATGTATGTAAAAAGCCTTGTCACCCCCACCCCACCCCCCAAAAAAATTCACAAATTATTTAATTATTTGACTACTCCGATAAAAACAAAATGTTATTGCTTTAGAAACTACACATACTGTGCCAAAGAAAACGTAAATGTGCCTGTTCATAATCGCTGTACCACATGGCCACCATCCAGACTCACTGAATCTTTGAGCATCTTCTGTGTGGACTAGAAATTATTTTCTCTACTTATTCCTGTGAGACATTATGGAACCAACAGAGCAAATAACTCCTGAATAAAGGCCCAGTAGGCAAGTGGATGCCATTTCGGTGGAGATTTTGTGGATTTATTGCGTTTTGGATTTATTTGTGAATTTATCAAGAAAAAAAAGCATTTTAATGGTAGAATCCCTTTAATTGTATTTTGTAGTACAAACATAGTATTTTGTGTCTGCTTGCTTCCTAATGACTTATTTAGAAACAATACATTATTTCCCCTAAGGTCTTATTCACAAAAACTTGAAAATTAGCCATATGACAGCCATTTTTGTAATGGCCATTAAACAGCTATTTCAAAAGATTTCAAAATTTGCTTTTAATGGGCCATCGAAATATAGGATGTGTTTGTATTTTTGTGCATTTTTGTAGATCCTTTAGTAGACTCCATAAAGAAAAATTTTTCCCCAAGAAAAATTAAACCTCATAGTACACAGTCCTTAACAAATGCAGGGAGAGATTTACTAATAATGTCTAAATGATAGACCGTGTCAACTTAGACTTGATAGTGTTAGGCTAGATTCACGTATGCGTCAGAGTCTCCATAGGAAAATTGGTGCGAAGGTCACAGGTGTCTGCTGGTAACCGCTGTTTTAGCAGACAAGCTCTCCATCGTTCGGGTCCCCTGGCGGACCTGAACAACAAAGAGCCTGGCTCAAGTATGAACCTGGATTTATCAAACTACAGTATCTGATGTTTGATACATCTGTCCTATTCTCAGACTGTCTAATCTAACTTTACATGTTAGTTGGCTCATGTTTGGGGCATGAAGTTAACTTAGGCCATGCACCTTCCCCGACAGGCCATGTCCTTTTTCCATTAAGCTATGCACCTCTTCACAAAAGCTGTAAAAGTATCTAAAACGTAGAGCACAACATTTTAGACAATTTTTGGTGCAATTTACACCAGAATTCTGTTGCATTTAGATCAGTAAATTTCTTCCATTGTGTGTACATGAGTAAAAGATGCATTGTACTTTAATAGCTGCAGAACAAGGTAGCTTAGCAAATAGCAAGCACCATATTGACATGTTCCCACCCGTGACTAATCTTTTAATTAATTGGATATTTACCAATTTTTCCATTTAGCAAATACTTGGAAATATTATAGACTTGAATAAACATGTCTGTGCCGTACATTTGGTACAATATATTTAAAGCAAATGCAAGTAGACAAGTACATGGCATAACATTGTTAAATGTAACATAATGTACTTGGGCTGCAGTAGTAGTATGGCAGTATATTCATTGTATTAAGGTACAGGTAAGCAAGAGAAAGACTTGGATGTACTTACTGGTCAGCAGTGAATTAAGCAGCATCCAATGTCAGGCAACAGATGCAAAAGTCAACATGATTTTATGGTAAAAAAGAGATTAAAAAAACCTTGTGATCTAAGGGTATATAAACAATTCGATTAGACGTACTGTATCCACACCAAGCACAGAGGTTACCTCTGGGGAGTTTCTGCTTCTATTATACCTGTAGGGAAAGCACCAGTGTTTCCATAGGTATAACTGACATGCTGCAATTTCCAAAACCACAATGTTTTTAGAAATCACAGTGTGTCTGCTTCACATATTTTTCCTCTGTGTGTGGATGCAGTGTCCACTATGCAGTGACTTGTAAAAAAACACTGCAAAAGTCATGTTTTTTCCATGGCGTTTATGCTGTTTACGCCACGTGGTGCCTTGGCCTAAGACCCCACTTGCGGAAAAGCTTTTTTTCTTTCTTTTGCATGTTTTGCTGTGGTTTTATGAGCCAAAACCAGGAGTGGATCCAACAGAAGGGAAAAGTATAAGTGTTTATTTTATATTTCTCATTACTTTGCAAGCCACTTTTGACTTTGACTTAAAAAAAGGACCTTTAGCCTAAAAGAGAAACCTACAGATACTTTATTTCATTGTTTCTTTTATCAAAATAACTGATATTTATTATTCTGCATTTTCATCACTAATAACCAAAGACAATGCTAAAGAATGTTTTCTGTAATATCCTTGTAGCTGATGGTAATTGGGGACCATGGGAAGCTTGGAGTAAATGCTCTGCTACATGTGGTGGTGGGCAGCAGACTCGGACTCGTCTGTGCAAAAATCTTATGGAATCTAACAGTCTTCGCTCCTGCCCAGGAGACTCCACACAAGTTCTAAAATGTAATGTTCAAGCTTGCCAAGGTAAGTGACTTTGCTTACTGGTACACACTGTGGGTAATCGCTCAGGTAGATGCTTGTAGCACTGAAGGAAACAGGGACCCAGACACTGGGTTGCACACAAGTTCAGGCTTTATTCACTTGCAGTGCATTAATTGCCTTTGCAAAGGCACAAAATAACCAAAAACAAAAACCTTCTCGGCTGAGAACTCACTTACAAATAAGGAACTTTTCCCTGACTATACAGGAGCCTGGCTACCAGTCTCCCACCTTGGCAACAACAACAGGTGGCACAGTACCTGCTCTGTAGATTTGGTCTGGACAGGTCAGCTCTGTCTGTGTGGTGCCACACACCTAGTCCTCACACACAGACTATTATCAGGCCTTGATTATCCAGCTGGCCTCCCTGGTGTGGGTTTTTACCATACACCCTTTAGGTGCCTGGCTGGAATATACCTGTTTTCCCAAACCACACCCTTCACTCTCTCACAACACATATAGGTTGAACTGGGCAGAAGAGGAAAAAACACAGGAAAAAGAGACCCTGTCCTCCAGCAGAAACACATCATACATGAAGATGCCAACAGTCTGTAATATGGCCGGAATTAAGTTTCAGATATTCTCTGTTTTATTCATATTTCTGTTACAAAAAGCAAGCATTTTTTGAGAACCACTATATCAGAGAATACATAATTAATTACCATAATTATACATACATACATTCATAGTAATTCTTCAAACTAGAATTTCTAATATGTATTCCAATAGCAATATAAGGTTAAATAAACCACAATGGTCATCTGATGGAAAAAAAACCCCAGTGATATTACTTTATCTGTAGTACATTTCTCCAATCCCAAGTAACCAATGAAAATTCACAACTTTTTTTATTGAAAATCATTCAAGACCCATGTATTAAGGAAAACACCATACCAGCTGGCCATATACATTAGACTCGCAGCTGATCCTGCCACACATATGCAGGCTTGGCTGAGGGTGTATGTTTTCTGATTGGTGGAGGGGGGAGCTGCCAGACACCTGCCAAATACCTCTAACAGCCACATATCTTCCCTGGAACAAAAGAATTGTGCAGCTGAGATACAATTGTGTCATTCTTATTCTGAAAAAATACACTCAAATAAATGCTGCCACTACACTCTGCTACGTTGTGTGCTTTTAACACTGGTAGGATGTAGATAAGAGGGTACTTGTGAACAGAATGATGCATTAAATCACATAACAGGCAAAAGACCCCCCCTCCACCCCTCCCTTCTCTATAGAAGTCTGTAATGCTGAATATGGAATCAATTATAATGTAATTAAGTTGTCAGATTGAAGGTAAAGAGCAGGAAAAAAGCCTAATTGGTGAAGTAAACAGATCTCCTTAATAAGATAGAAAGCAAGTTTTTTTAAATTCAGATTCACTATTCATTTATAAAAGTAAGTTGTTTGTAACTGGAGGTATGCTTTCAAATGTAAAGGGGACCAGATGTCAAACTCTTCAAGAAACTCATTGTGAATCATTTAGGTAGTCACAAGAAGACACTGGTACACCCTGATAAAGTGGCCTTCATACCACGGCGAGAGGCTCGTGATAATACTGGTTGGCTTTATGCTCATCATGGCCAGGTCCATCATTCCCTGTCGTTGGAAGTCTACCTCCCCCTCCCCCATCCTCGTCCATGTTGGATTGGTTTCAGGAGATCCTGAATATCAGGGGAATGGAGGACCTTTTCCTTTTTTCTTCTTAATATTACAATTCTACTGTTTTACTGTTAATGTTACCTATGCACTAAGTAGAGCCCTGCTTGTTTATTGTTGCTTGTTTATTTTGTTGCTGTTTCCCACCCTCCCCTACTTCTTGTTCCCCCCTTTTACCCTCCCCCCCCCCAAGCCGGTTGCATCCGCGATTGATTGACTGTCTCCTTTTGAAAGATTGTGTTTAGAGTTGAGCAAGTACTGTTCGGATCAGCCGATCCGAACAGCACGCACGCATTGAAATCAATGCACGCAGCCAGCACGCGGGGGTTAAGTGGCCGGCTGCCGTCAAACCGGAAGCACCAGGTGCTTCCATTCATTTCAATGCGTGCGTGCTGTTCGGATTGGCTGATCCGAACAGTACTCGCTCAACTCTAATTGTGTTGTGTTTTCCTTTTTGTTGTAAAACCAAATAAAACTTTTTGGATGTAAAATTTAAAGGGAGGTTTTCTGGAGATCTAAATTTACCTTGATTTATCTGGTGGATTCTTCATCATGGACCTGTGTGTTCTGGCCTGATTCTAAACTGAGGGTTATGTGATCAAAACTATTCCCAGAATTCCCATACAGTCCACCTCCTCCCTCCTCTCCTGATCTCATTGATAATGGACCTGTGCTATAGGGGTTGGCTTACTGACTATAGTGAAATCAGCCCTGATATTACAGATACATTGCCAGTGAGATTAGAAGGGGTGGAGTGGCCCTTGGGTCAGAGGCTGATTCCATTCAAGTGACTGGGTTATAACTAGACCAGGACCCTCAGGTCCATGATGAAGAATCCGTCAGATAAATCAAGGTAAATTTTAATCCCAGAAAGCCCCTAAAATGCCTTTCTTTTTTGGAAAGACAGGTAATTTGCATAATTGTTTCCAAGAGGAAATCTGTATTATATACATATATATATACATCCCAGAAACTATGTATAACAGTATGTGTAGATTTAGAAACTAGGTATCTCATTTTGCTTTCATTTTATTTCTTTATTTTTCACGTTTAGGTGGGGCTCAGTACATTAGAGGAACTCTAGTTGGAACCATCAATGACCTTGACTTTGGCATTGCAATTCTCAATGGCACAATTACCAACTCCCCTGATACACAGAATAGGATAATAAAAGCACAATATAATCATATCCCAAAAAGTCTAGGTAAGAAAAGTAATACCACAATTTTTGCATATATTATTTTTATTTTATTTCTTGTGGGTTCTCATGATGATGGCAATACAAATGTCTAGAAAGTCTGGCTTGCCCTTGTCCAGCAATACAGGTAAGGTAAAATTTGGTCTAAATGAATAGAGTGATCTTACTTTATGCGTAGATTATCCACATTTGGACATATGGACCAAGCATGTCATTGGTGGCATCAGTGCTAACAGCACAGCCAAAAAACATTGTGGGAAAAACCAAAAATGAGTTACGGTTTTTCATGCTTTACCTTATACAGAAAGTTCAGAGTTTTCTGCTTCCATTATATCTATATGGAAACTGCCAGCGTTTTTGTAGATATAACTGACATTTTCCAATTGCAGAATGGTGGAAATTTTTATGTCCACTGACACTGCCATTCCGCAACTGCCTTGTTCTGTGCTGGTTTTACTCCAGATGTCTTTTAATTCTATTATATCAATCTGATCAGGAAAGAAATATCTGCCTTACAACCCCATCAAGATTAAAGCTCTAGGTCTGGGGGCCACACAGTGGCTCAGTGGTTAGCACTGCCGCCTTGCAGCGCTGGATTCTGGTGTTCAAATCCCACCAAGGGCAAAAAACCATCTGCAAGGAGTTTCTATGTTCTCCCTGTGTTTGCATGGATTTCCATCCCATATTCCAAAAAGACATTCTGATAGGGAAAAAAATGTACGTTGTGAGCTCTGTGTGGGGCTCACAATCTACATAAAAAAAAAAAAAAAAAAGTTCTAGGTCTTATGTCTTCTAAGGAGCTGTTTAATATGTTAGGACATGCTATGGTCAGATACATAGTAGCAGTCATTTCAAAAACAGAATGTGTGAAATTCCAATCAAATACAAATTTTAGTGACGAAGATTGTGATTCAAAATTTGTTTACATTTATTATATTATATTTTATTTTATTATATTGAGTTATATTTTTTATAGTCGGAAATTTGTGTTTTATGAGAAAACCTAGATTTTGCTAGTGAAATTTTGAGATGTATAATCTGTAGAGATGAGCGAACAGTGTTCTATCGAACTCATGTTCGATCGGATATTAGGCTGTTCGGCATGTTCGAATCGAATCGAATACCGCGTGGTAAAGTGCGCCATTACTCGATTCCCCTCCCACCTTCCCTGGCGCCTTTTTTGCTCCAATAACAGCGCAGGGTAGGTGGGACAGGAACTACGACACCGGTGACGTTGAAAAAAGTAGGCAAAACCCATTGGCTGCCGAAAACATGTGACCTCTAATTTAAAAGAACAGCGCCGCCCAGCTTCGCGTCATTCTGAGCTTGCAATTCACCGAGGACGGAGGTTTCCGTCCAGTTAGCTAGGGGTTAGATTCTGGGTAGGCAGGGACAGGCTAGGATAGGAAGGAGAAGACAACCAACAGCTCTTATAAGAGCTAAATTCCAGGGAGAAGCTTGTCAGTGTAACATGGCACTGACGGGCTCAATCGCCGCAACCCAGCTTTCCCAGGATCCTGAATGGAATACACTGTCAGTGTATTCCCGTATACCCGATATATACCCCCGATACCCGTTCCAACGGTGTGCCCCCCCACCTTCACCCCAGAAATACCCTGCAAGTCCCCTAGCAATAGGATTGGGGCTATATACACCCACTATTTTTGCTACTGCCATATGGTGCAATTGTCTCACTGGGAATTCAAAGAATATATTGGGCTTACATATAACTTCAATTCCAGGGAGAAGCTTGTCAGTGTAACGTGGCACTGACGGGCTCAATCGCCGCAACCCAGCTTTCCCAGGATCCTGAATGGAACACACTGACAGTGTATTCCCGTATACCCCATATATACACCCCAAATCCCCGTTCCAACGGTGTGCCCCCCCACCTTCACCTCAGAAATACCCTGCAAGTCCCCTAGCAATAGAATTGGGGCTATATACACCCACAATTTTTGCTACTGCTATACAGTGCCATTGTCTCACTGGGAATTCAAAGAATATATGGGGGTTATGTGCACCCACAATTATTAATACTGGTATACAGTGCCATTGTCTGACTGGGAATTCAAAGAATATATGGGGGTTACGTGCACCCACAATTTTTAATACTGCTATACAGTTCCATTGTCTCACTGGGAATTCAAAGAATATATGGGGGTTACGTGCACCCACAATTTTTGCTACTGCTATACAGTTCCATTGTCTCACTGGGAATTCAAAGAATATATGGGGGTTATGTGCACCCACAATTTTTAATACTGGTATACAGTGCCATTGTCTGACTGGGAATTCAAAGAATATATGGGGGTTACGTGCACCCACAATTTTTAATACTGCTATACAGTTCCATTGTCTCACTGGGAATTCAAAGAATATATGGGGGTTATGTGCACCCACAATTTTTAATACTGGTATACAGTGCCATTGTCTCACTGGGAATTCAAAGAATATATGGGGGTTATGTGCACCCACAATTTTTAATACTGGTATACAGTGCCATTGTCTCACTGGGAATTCAAAGAATATATTGGGGTTATGTGCACCCACAATTTTTACTACTGGTATATAGTGCCATTGTCTGACTGGGAATTCAAAGAATATATGGGGGTTATGTGCACCCACAATTTTTAATACTGGTATACAGTGCCATTGTCTGACTGGGAATTCAAAGAATATATGGGGGTTATGTGCACCCACAATTTTTAATACTGGTATACAGTGCCATTGTCTGACTGGGAATTCAAAGAATATATTGGGGTTATGTGCACCCACAATTTTTAATACTGGTATATAGTGCCATTGTCTGACTGGGAATTCAAAGAATATATGGGGGTTACGTGCACCCACAATTTTTGCTACTGCTATACAGTTCCATTGTCTCACTGGGAATTCAAAGAATATATGGGGGTTATGTGCACCCACAATTTTTAATACTGGTATACAGTGCCATTGTCTGACTGGGAATTCAAAGAATATATGGGGGTTATGTGCACCCACAATTTTTAATACTGGTATATAGTGCCATTGTCTGACTGGGAATTCAAAGAATATATGGGGGTTACGTGCACCCACAATTTTTGCTACTGCTATACAGTTCCATTGTCTCACTGGGAATTCAAAGAATATATGGGGGTTATGTGCACCCACAATTTTTAATACTGGTATACAGTGCCATTGTCTGACTGGGAATTCAAAGAATATATGGGGGTTATGTGCACCCACAATTTTTACTACTGGTATACAGTGCCATTGTCTGACTGGGAATTCAAAGAATATATTGGGGTGACGTGCACCCACAATTTTTGCTACTGCTATACAGTGCCATTGTCTCACTGGGAATTCAAAGAATATATGGGGGTTATGTGCACCCACAATTTTTAATACTGGTATACAGTGCCATTGTCTGACTGGGAATTCAAAGAATATATGGGGGTTATGTGCACCCACAATTTTTAATACTGGTATACAGTGCCATTGTCTGACTGGGAATTCAAAGAATATATTGGGGTTATGTGCACCCACAATTTTTACTACTGGTATACAGTGCCATTGTCTCACTGGGAATTCAAAGAATATATTGGGGTTATGTGCACCCACAATTTTTACTACTGGTATATAGTGCCATTGTCTGACTGGGAATTCAAAGAATATATGGGGGTTACGTGCACCCACAATTTTTGCTACTGCTATACAGTTCCATTGTCTCACTGGGAATTCAAAGAATATATGGGGGTTATGTGCACCCACAATTTTTAATACTGGTATATAGTGCCATTGTCTGACTGGGAATTCAAAGAATATATGGGGGTTACGTGCACCCACAATTTTTGCTACTGCTATACAGTTCCATTGTCTCACTGGGAATTCAAAGAATATATGGGGGTTATGTGCACCCACAATTTTTAATACTGGTATACAGTGCCATTGTCTGACTGGGAATTCAAAGAATATATGGGGGTTATGTGCACCCACAATTTTTACTACTGGTATACAGTGCCATTGTCTGACTGGGAATTCAAAGAATATATTGGGGTGACGTGCACCCACAATTTTTGCTACTGCTATACAGTGCCATTGTCTCACTGGGAATTCAAAGAATATATGGGGGTTATGTGCACCCACAATTTTTAATACTGGTATACAGTGCCATTGTCTGACTGGGAATTCAAAGAATATATTGGGGTTATGTGCACCCACAATTTTTAATACTGGTATATAGTGCCATTGTCTGACTGGGAATTCAAAGAATATATGGGGGTTATGTGCACCCACAATTTTTAATACTGGTATATAGTGCCATTGTCTGACTGGGAATTCAAAGAATATATGGGGGTTATGTGCACCCACAATTTTTAATACTGGTATACAGTGCCATTGTCTGACTGGGAATTCAAAGAATATATGGGGGTTATGTGCACCCACAATTTTTACTACTGGTATACAGTGCCATTGTCTGACTGGGAATTCAAAGAATATATTGGGGTGACGTGCACCCACAATTTTTGCTACTGCTATACAGTGCCATTGTCTCACTGGGAATTCAAAGAATATATGGGGGTTATGTGCACCCACAATTTTTAATACTGGTATACAGTGCCATTGTCTGACTGGGAATTCAAAGAATATATTGGGGTTATGTGCACCCACAATTTTTAATACTGGTATATAGTGCCATTGTCTGACTGGGAATTCAAAGAATATATGGGGGTTATGTGCACCCACAATTTTTAATACTGGTATATAGTGCCATTGTCTCACTGGGAATTCAAAGAATATATGGGGGTTATGTGCACCCACAATTTTTAATACTGGTATACAGTGCCATTGTCTGACTGGGAATTCAAAGAATATATGGGGGTTATGTGCACCCACAATTTTTACTACTGGTATACAGTGCCATTGTCTGACTGGGAATTCAAAGAATATATTGGGGTGACGTGCACCCACAATTTTTGCTACTGCTATACAGTGCCATTGTCTCACTGGGAATTCAAAGAATATATGGGGGTTATGTGCACCCACAATTTTTAATACTGGTATACAGTGCCATTGTCTGACTGGGAATTCAAAGAATATATTGGGGTGACGTGCACCCACAATTTTTGCTACTGCTATACAGTGCCATTGTCTCACTGGGAATTCAAAGAATATATGGGGGTTATGTGCACCCACAATTTTTAATACTGGTATACAGTGCCATTGTCTGACTGGGAATTCAAAGAATATATTGGGGTTATGTGCACCCACAATTTTTAATACTGGTATATAGTGCCATTGTCTGACTGGGAATTCAAAGAATATATGGGGGTTATGTGCACCCACAATTTTTAATACTGGTATATAGTGCCATTGTCTGACTGGGAATTCAAAGAATATATGGGGGTTATGTGCACCCACAATTTTTAATACTGGTATACAGTGCCATTGTCTGACTAGGAGTTCAAAGAATATATTGGGGTTATGTGCACCCACAATTTTTACTACTGGTATACAGTGCCATTGTCTCACTGGGAATTCAAAGAATATATTGGGGTTATGTGCACCCACAATTTTTACTACTGGTATATAGTGCCATTGTCTGACTGGGAATTCAAAGAATATATGGGGGTTACGTGCACCCACAATTTTTGCTACTGCTATACAGTTCCATTGTCTCACTGGGAATTCAAAGAATATATGGGGGTTATGTGCACCCACAATTTTTAATACTGGTATATAGTGCCATTGTCTGACTGGGAATTCAAAGAATATATGGGGGTTACGTGCACCCACAATTTTTGCTACTGCTATACAGTTCCATTGTCTCACTGGGAATTCAAAGAATATATGGGGGTTATGTGCACCCACAATTTTTAATACTGGTATACAGTGCCATTGTCTGACTGGGAATTCAAAGAATATATGGGGGTTATGTGCACCCACAATTTTTACTACTGGTATACAGTGCCATTGTCTGACTGGGAATTCAAAGAATATATTGGGGTGACGTGCACCCACAATTTTTGCTACTGCTATACAGTGCCATTGTCTCACTGGGAATTCAAAGAATATATGGGGGTTATGTGCACCCACAATTTTTAATACTGGTATACAGTGCCATTGTCTGACTGGGAATTCAAAGAATATATTGGGGTTATGTGCACCCACAATTTTTAATACTGGTATATAGTGCCATTGTCTGACTGGGAATTCAAAGAATATATGGGGGTTATGTGCACCCACAATTTTTAATACTGGTATACAGTGCCATTGTCTGACTGGGAATTCAAAGAATATATGGGGGTTATGTGCACCCACAATTTTTACTACTGGTATACAGTGCCATTGTCTGACTGGGAATTCAAAGAATATATTGGGGTGACGTGCACCCACAATTTTTGCTACTGCTATACAGTGCCATTGTCTCACTGGGAATTCAAAGAATATATGGGGGTTATGTGCACCCACAATTTTTAATACTGGTATACAGTGCCATTGTCTGACTGGGAATTCAAAGAATATATGGGGGTTATGTGCACCCACAATTTTTAATACTGGTATACAGTGCCATTGTCTCACTGGGAATTCCACAAATAATTTGGGGATTCATTCACCCTACATCTCAGGCTCTTGCCATATTCACCCAGGTTGTCAGTGCTGCACCAGCTCGTTCCCAGACAGCTCGGCCCGAAAAACACGTTACCTATATAGAGGATTTGGACAATGAAGACAACATGTTCTAAATCTAATGTCTGCACCTTCTCCAGAATTAAAATAAAGGCAGCGTTTAACTTTCAAATAGCACTGCACAAAGGAAGAGCTTATCAGCTTGTCTCATGACATGCTACTGAAAAGTTTCATTTGTGTATCTTAATGTAAATATAGTTGTATAAGCTTTTTGGGTTTTAGGCACTGCCAAGTTATTTATTACCACCCGCTCCCTTATAATGATGATGACGCCAAAGTCACTGTGGGTGTTCAGAGCTCACAGCTTTGGGTGACATTTGTCTTGCTCTCTGTCGGTACCAGCTGTCTTTTTGGATACCGTAAAGTTATGTTGACTTTATTAACAGCTATAGAAGCTTTAGCCAGGTTGTGACGGTGTGTAACCCTAACAACACTAAGTGGGATACACATTAATAGTCAGTCTATGTACGCTAAACGTATCACTGAAGTAATTTTTTTTCCCTCTCCCCTAATATAAGAAAGGAACAGACATTAGACCTAGACCGGGGTTCGAGGCTTGAAAAAATCCAGTATTATTTGTTCTTCATGATGTGAAATATGTGTTGAAAAGCAACCCAAGATGAAGTCAGCCATGTGTGCCAGTGTGTTACTTGGCATGCCTTTGCTGGCCCCAACTGTAAGGGTCACTCTCCATTTCCTCCATTTTCCACTCCCCTTCACACCATTTGTGGTGAAGCAATGGGATGCACTGAAGTGCACCCTCTAGCCTCGTGTGGGATAGGGACATCAGATGCCACTCCAACCCCCTCGTCTTCCTCCGCCAGCCAACGGTGCGAAGATGAGAGGAGTGTGCTCTGAATGTTTTCTGCCTAGCAGAGGCTAGTTCTCACTTACGAAAATGGCCCCACTTTGACCTGTATATCAGGCACAATGGTGTAGGTTTCAAAGAAACATGGCACCAACAAGTTGGAAAACGTGGGCCATGCGTGGACCGTGTTTGAGTCTGGCAAGCTCCAGATCTGCTACCAGGTTCCAGCCATTATCACAGGCGCAAAAATGCCAGGCCCCAGGTGTAGCAGGGAAAAAAAAATGCCATCTCAGCCAGGATGGCATCCCTGACCTCGGAGGCACTGTGCTGTCTGTCCCCCAAGCTGATCAGTTTCAGCACGGCCTGCTGACATCTCCCCATGCCAGTGTTACAGTGTTTTCCGCTAGTAGCTGGGGTGGAGGTTGCAGCTTCGTAGGGTTTCAGTCTACTCCTGCCATGAATTTTGGCCTGGGAGAGGAGATAGGCCACCCCAGTTTGCACCCGGGGAACAGACTCCACCACATTCACCCTGCCTGTCATTAAAGATAAGCACTGCAGCATCCCTGACCACAGGCGCTTGTCCATGTGTCGGTGGTCAAGTGGACCTTGCAGCAAAGCGCAGAGCTCTGGGCCCGACTGATGTTATGGGACACATGCAGGCGCAAGGCAGAGACAGCACACCAAGAGAAGTAGTAACGGCTAGGCCCAGCATAGGAAGGTGCCCCAGCTGCCATCTGCTGACGGAAGGCCTGGGTCTCCAGAAGCATAAACAAACACCAACATCTCCAGGGCCAGCAGTTTATCGATGAGGCTGTTACAGGCTTGGGCATGGGGGTGGGTTGTATTGTACTTCTGCCTGCAATGGAAAGCTTGGGAAATGTGGAGTGGCTGGGAAGAGGCGCATGATGGTGCAGGCCAAAAGGGCGCATGAGGGTGAACTCCCCAATGTGTCAGAGATAGGTGTGTAGGTGTCCTTGCATCATATACTTGCACCATATTTGGCTTTGGAAGTTAATTTTGTGCCAAAAAGTGGTTAAGACAGCGATCCCTCAGCTACTCCCGTTACACTGTCTATTGAAGTTACCATCTGTGGAAGTGGACCACCATTTCTAAGATCCCAAAGGAAGCAGGCAAGAGATGTGCAGTTCAGAAAAAAAGATGAGAAAATAAGTTTAGGCTGTAGAGCACAGAGGGATCGGAGAGGACAGAGCTGGTGTCGGCCAGGTATTCCCACAACATGCGCCTATACTTGTCCCTCCTGGTGACACTAGGCCCCTGAGTGGCAGTAATTTGTCCAGGGGGGCCATTAACGTGTTCCAGACCTAGGAATAAGTCTTCCAACAGGGTAGAGTTTTGCATGCCTTTGCTTCTACCCACTGTTTTTGCTGCTTAGCTTCCCTCCACATCTACTCTGCTTTCACCCCTAAACATCACCCCAGTTTATGCCTTTGCTTCTACCCAGGTTTTTTGTTGATTTAGCTTCCCTCTACATCTACACTGCTTTAGCCCCTAGACATCACCCCTGTCCATGTGGGGTCGGTGGCCTCGTCATCCACCAACTCCTCTTCCAATTGCGCACTGCCCCCTTACTGCAAACCGCACATGACCACAGCTTGCCTTGATGGCAACTGTGTCTCATGATCCCCACTTAGGTCCAGACAAGTCGGTGGCGGGTCCAAAACCCCAAAATTGGAAGGAAATGGCAGATGCTGCAGTATTTCTAACACCTGTTCCTGGTGCTCGGGCCTGGTCTGTGTTGTACCCTGCACCCTGCTTAACGCATCTGCCATATCCGAAGTTGTGCTGAGCGCATGCTAATGTTTCGTGTCCAGTGCAATGGATGGGATGGGATTTCACATAAGTCTGCCACCCATGGCCACTCATGGTTGAGCAACTGAGGGAGTTGACTTTGACGAACCCGAGGGTTTTGGAGTTGGAACTACATCAAAGGTCTGTGCTGCTCACACACTCTGCTCAACACATGATATGTTTAGTGCCAGCAGTGTGGAGACGTCGCACAACAGCCGTTGTTCCAGCAGGTACAGGCGTTGTAGGAGTGCATAGAGGCTAGCAGCGGCAACTATACACTTTAAAAACTATCCGCACAAGCGCCACACTTTCACCAGTAGCTCAGGAACATTGGGGTACCTTTTTCAAAAGATTAGCAGCAATGAGTTAAAAACGTGGCCCAGGCATGGAATATGTTGCAGGCTGCCAAGCTACAGAGCCAATCCCAGGTTACGGCCATTATCACACATGACAACATGCCTGGGCCCAGGTGCAGTGGCAAAAACCACATTGCCGTCTCATCGAGGATGGCATGACTCACTTTGTAGGCAGTGTGCTGTCTGGCCCCCAAGCTGATGAGCTTCAGCACGGCCCGCTGACGTCTCCCCACACCAGTGTTGCAGCGTTTCCAGCTCGTAGCTGGGGTCAATTTAACAGCGGAGGAGGGTGGTGTTTCAGCCCTCCTCCCAGGAATGTTGTGTGGGGAGACAAGTCAGGCCACCACATTTTGCGACCCGGTCCACGCCTCAACTACATTCAACCACTGTGCCCAAATTGAAAGGTAGCGTCCCTGTCCGCATGCACTTGTCCATTCGTAACTGGTCACATGGAACTTTAGGGCTAAGCGCTGAATTTAGGGACCGCCTCATGTTTGGGGGAAAGTGCTGGTGTGGACGGCACAGTGCGGTGGCGCAGTAGACACTCTGCCCAAAAAGGGCAGAGTGTCCCCCAGCCGGGATTCCAACATCTCCTGGGCCAGATTTCTTGAGATGAGGCCGTTGAAGCCTTGGGCATGTGGGTGGGTTGCGCTGTACTTTAGCATGAAATGAAAGGCTTGGGAGATGGGGAGTTGCTGGGAAGAGGCGCATGATGGCGCGGGCAAAAGGAGAAATGGCAGGAAAAGGTGAGGATAAGGGTGAACTCCCCAAAGTGTCAGAGGCAGATGTGGAGGTGTCCTGGCTCCTGGTCTGGACTGCAGCGCCAGCCCTGTCAACAGTGGAAGAGGCAGTGGCCGCCAGGCCAAACGACGATTATCCTGCGCTTGCTCTCACCCACTGAGCCCAGGGCTTGCCTTCCAAATGATGGCACCCGCAAGAGGTGGTGAGATTCCTCTCCGCAGATCTCCAAACCATCTTGGACTTGCAAATTGCACTAAATTTGTCATGTAACTGACATGTATATGATGAGTCTATCCATTGTCTGTTCATTTTGGTGAAAGTCAGCCTGTCAGCTGACAGACAGCTGTGCTTGTCAGTGATGATGTCACCGGCTGCTTGTACCCCCAGTTTTTGCTGCTTAGCTTGCCTCCACATCCACACTGCTTTTGCCCCTACACATCACCCCTATCCATGCCTGTGCCTCTAGCCATAAGTCTGCCACCCATGGAAACTCATGGTGCAGAAAGTGAGGGAGCTGACTCTGAGGAACCCTTGGGTTTTGTAGCTGGTACTCCATCAAAGGTCTCTGCTGCTCACACACCCTGCTGAACATACGGTATCTAGGGTTAGAGCGTGTGGTGACCTCGCACAACAGTAGGTGCTTCAGGCAGATGTAGGCCTTGCTGGAGTGTATTGCGGCTAGCTCCAGGTACTGTAGACTTGGGAAAGTGGGTGTCCAAGTGCCGCACTTTCACCCTTAGCTCAGCTAATTTGGGGTATGTTTTTAAAAATCATTGCACCACTACATTGAACATGTGGGCCAGGCATGGAACGTGTTGGAGGCTGGCAAGCTCCAGAGCCCTCCAACAAGCTAAAAAACCTGGCCCCAGGGGCAGCGGGGATAAACTAATTGCCATCTCATCCAGGATGGCATCCCTGACCTCAGAGGCAGTGTGCTGTCCGTCTCCCAAGCTGATGAGCTTCAGCCCAGCCTGCTGACGTCTCCCCACACCAGTGTTGCAGCGTTTTCAGCTCGTAGCTGGGGTAAATCTAACAGCGGAGGAGGAGGAGGGTGGTGTTTCAGCCCTCCTCCCAGGAATGTTTTGTGGGGAAACAAGTCAGGAAAATTCTTGAAACGGGAGAGTATTGCATCTTTGCCCTTGCTGCCTATGGACATCCCTTTGCCTCTAGCCACCATTTTCCCTGCTTTGCTTGCCTCCACATCCACACTGCTTTTGCCCCTAGACATCACCCCAGTCCATGCCTTAGCTTGTACCCCCAGTTTTTCCTGCTTAGCTTGCCTCCACATCCACACTGCTTTTGCCCCTAGACATCACCCCAGTCCATGCCTTAGCTTGTACCCCCAGTTTTTCCTGCTTAGCTTGCCTCCACATCCACACTGCTTTTGCCCCTAGACATCACCCCAGTCCATGCCTTAGCTTGTACCCCCAGTTTTTCCTGCTTAGCTTGCCTCCACATCCACACTGCTTTTGCCCCTAGACATCACCCCAGTCCATGCCTTAGCTTGTACCCCCAGTTTTTCCTGCTTAGCTTGCCTCCACATCCACACTGCTTTTGCCCCTAGACATCACCCCAGTCCATGCCTTAGCTTGTACCCCCAGTTTTTCCTGCTTAGCTTGCCTCCACATCCACACTGCTTTTGCCCCTAGACATCACCCCAGTCCATGCCTTAGCTTGTACCCCCAGTTTTTCCTGCTTAGCTTGCCTCCACATCCACACTGCTTTTGCCCCTAGACATCATCCCTATCCATGCCTCTTCCCCTAGCCATAACTCTGCCACCCCTGGAAACTCATGGTGCAGAAACTTTGGTTGCTGACTTTGAGGAACCCTTGGGTTTTGTAGATGGAACTCCATCAAAGGTCTGTGCAGCTCACACACCCTGCTCAAGATATGGTATTGTAGGGTTTCAGCGTGTGTGAATGACGGACAACAGCCTGTGTTTGGACAGATGTAGGCCTTGCTAGAGTGTTTTTAGGCTAGCAGCGACTCCTGTGCACTTGCAAAAGTGGGCGCACAAGCGCCGCATTTTCAACAGTAGCTTCGGTACATTTGGGTATGTTTTTAAAAAACTTTGCACCACTAGGTTAGACGTGGGCCAAACATGGAACGTGTTGGAGACTGGCAAGCTCCAGAGCCGCTACCAGGTTCCAGCCATTATCACAGGCGTAAAAATGCCAGGCCCCAGGTGTAGCAGGGAAAAAAAAATGCCATCTCAGCCAGGATGGCATCCCTGACCTCGGAGGCACTGTGCTGTCTGTCCCCCAAGCTGATGAGCTTCAGCACCGCCTGCTGACGTCTCCCCACACCAGTGTTTTAGCGTTTGCCGCTAGTAGCTGTGGTGGAGGTTGCAGCGTCGTAGGGTTTCAGTCTACTCCTGCCATGAATTTTTGCCTGGGAGAGGAGATAGGCCACCCCAGTTTGCACCCGGGGAACAGACTCCACCACATTCACCCTGCCTGTCATTAAAGATAAGCACTGCAGCATCCCTGACCACAGGCGCTTGTCCAAGTGTCAGTGGTCAAGTGGACCTTGCAGCAAAGCGCGGAACTAAGGGCCCACCTGATGTTGAGTGACACGTGCTGGTGCAAGGCGGGGACGCCACACCGGGAGAAGTTGAGACGGCTAGGGACGGCATAGTGAGGTGCCACAGTTGCCATCAGGTCCGGGAAGGCGGGAGTTTCAACAAGCCGGAACGCCAACCTCTCCTGGGCCAGCAGTTTAGCGATGTTGGCGTTCTAGGCTTGCGTGGGTGGGTGGTTAGCGGTGTATTTCTGCCGGCGCTCCAATGTCTGAGAGATGGTGGGTTGTTGTAAAGAAGCGCCTGATGGTGCCTTTGATGGTGCAGGAGAAGGAGATAAGACAGAAACAGGGGAGGATGAGGGAGAAGTCAACAAAGTGGCGGAGGCAGATGAAGTGATGTCCTGGCTCGTCCTCTGGAGTGCATCGCCAGCACTGTGAGCAGAGGCAGTGGCATGAATGGCGGGCGACGTTTGTCCTGCCGTTGCTGCCTGCCACTGATTCCATTGCTTGGATTCCAAATGACGGTGCATTGAAGTGGTGGACAGGTTGCTCTTCTCAGGGCCCCTACTCGATTTCGAGAGGCAAATTGTGTAGACGACACTATATCTGTCCTCGGCGCATTCCTTGAAAAAACTCTACACCTTCAAGAAACGTGCCCTCGATGGGGGAGTTTTTCTGGGCTGGGTACAAAAGGGAACATCTTCGGACATTCCGGGTCTGGCCTGGCTTCGGCAAAGCAGCTGACCTCTGCCTCTGGACATGTCTCTGCCTCTAGCTACCCTTTTTGGTGCTGCACCTGCCTCAACATCCACACTACTTTCCCAGCTTGACATCTGCCTTGTCCAGGTGGGGTCGGTGTCCTCGTCGTCCACCACCTCCTCTTCCAACTCCTGTCTCGCCTCCTCCTCCTGCACAATGCGCATGTCAACTGGCTGCCCTGACAGCAACTGCGTCTCATCGTCGTCGATGAGGGTGGGTTGCTGGTCATCCGCCACCAAATCGACCGGAGATGGAATGGAGGAGACTCTAGTGTTTGAGCATCTGGACACAGATACTCGTCTGTTAGGTCCGTGGAATCGCGAAATGGAGGGGCAGGTTGCGGTACAGTCAAAGGAAGGGAGAACAGCTCTGGGGAGCAGGGACAGTTGGGGTTATTGTTCTGGGAAGATTGGGAATTTTGGGTGGAAGGAGGACAAGACTGTTGGGTAAGAGGAGGTAGAGGCTGACTGGCTGGTGGACAATGTGCTTTAAGCGTTATCCGACAGCCATTGCAAGACCTGTTCCTGGTTCTCGGGCCTACTAATCTTTGTACCATTCAGCCTAGTTAATGTGGAACTTTTGTGCAAAGCGCAGAACTTAGGGCCCACCTGATGTTAAGGGACACACGCTGGTACAAGGCTCAACTCACCCTAAGTGCCAAAAACACTGCTGGTGCAAGGCTCTACTCATGCCAAGGGCCTCAATCTCTGCTGGTAGCTCAGCTTAAGGTCATGTAACTTTGTTTGGAAGGGCTCATGTTAAGGGCTAGAAAAGTGAATTTTGGAAGGTCTTACCACATCACACACACACACACACACACACACACACACTCAAAATGACAGTTAAGGGTGAGGGCTTTTGGAATTCCCATTGCCTATTCCATTTGTGGTTGTCATGGGGAACGTGATTTAAAGGGGTGGTTGTTACTGTTTGTTGAGCTTAAATTGGGGTTTGTGTCCATCCATTTGGGGAGTAAAGAAGGTTTCCAGGTATTTTCCCACTTTGATAGAGGTTTTTTTGAATGTGGAAAGTGTGTAGTTGTTAGGCAGTGATGTTGGGGTAATAGAGGGTCTTTGGTGTGTTAGATGCCCCCAGACATGCTTCCCCTGCTGTCCCAGTGTCATTCTAGAGGTGTTGGCATCATTTCCTGGGGTGTCATAGTGGACTTGGTGACCCTCCAGACACGGATTTGGGTTTCCCCCTTAACGAGTATCTGTTCCCCATAGACTATAATGGGGTTCGAAACCCGTTCGAACACACGAACATTGAGCGGCTGTTCGAATCGAATTTCGAACCTCGAACATTTTAGTGTTCGCTCATCTCTAATAATCTGTTTTAGGAAATTTGCAGATGAAGATCCAATGTTGGATCACCATTGTTTCTTCATTTTTCTTAGCCCAAGCTCATGTAGATGTATGGTATATAAGAATTTTGTGCTCCTTTATTATAGTTAGAATTAATATGTTGTAGCAAATTATTGTTTGTCACAAAGTTGCATAAATATTAAAAGTATAGGGAACATTTAATGATTGTCTTTTGATAGTCATATAAAGAATTTCTTTGCATATGTTTGGTTTTTACTTTTTTTTAAGAATTGATGATTTTTATGAACTGTGTATATGCAGACACATTGCATGAGCAGTATGAATGCTGACCCATATCAGAATCCACCTCCACCCTGTAGTCCAGGCCTTCTCCCTGCTTAGGTTCAGAGTCACTTTAAGGCCCCCCAGCAAAAAAACCAGGCGGAACAAAATGTTGCAGAAACCCATCACATTTATTTCTGCAGCGTTTTTAATTACGATTTTGCAGAGTTTTTCTCTGTTGCCTCTCTGCCCTTATTTTACCTATATGGAAGACGCCAGCGTTTCCACAGATATAATTGACATGCTACAATTTGCTAATTTATCATGGAAATGCACAGAGGCTGTCTGGCTTTATGGCAGTATATTTATTTATGTGTGTAAATATGGACAATAATTGGGCTCATTTTAATGAGTTTGGCTTCCGATCTTGTAATGCACAGGTTATAAAAAATAAATGTATGCTTTTTTGTTAAACATATAATTCATTTCATTCCTTTACCATATATAGGCCCTTCTATGAGAAATCTTGCCTCCATTTTGAATCCTATATATTGGACTGTAGCAAGAGAAATGGAGGAAGCAGTGAATGGATTTACGCTTACAGGTGGTGAATTTATTAGGGAGTCACAAGTGGAGTTTGCAACAGGTATGTGAAAGCTTCATTCTTATTAAACACATTTTCAGCAGCACAGTATTCAATATTTAGCAACACAGGAAAATAAATGAAGACACGTAATGGGCGAGATTTATAAAAAAAAAGTGCCAGGATTCTCGTATAATTTGCCCCAAAAATGCCTAGCATGCTGTGCGCCATATTTATAATTTATTAGACTGACATGCCCAAAAAGAGGAATAGCCTCTGGTCAAAGGGGCATGGCTTTGTGGGAAAGCGGTGTGCTTCAAGTTGCCTCATACACAGTCTAAGCAGATTTATCAAACAGCCTCATAAATTTTGATAAATCTGGTGTACGGTAGTTTAAGACTGTCTAGTCTATGTCTGCACTGTCTGGCTTTTAGACAGTACTAGTAAATCTGCCCCAATGTGTCTATCATGTATAATAATAATAATAATAGTAAAGGGCGTATGCCACTAAGAATATTTATCCTCTATCTAAAGGATACCCCCACCAACGCTGAGAGGTCTTTTACCCCATTGTCCTCTCAGTCTCACTGGAGCTGCTGACTGAATGTAGTTGCGCCTCTTACAGGACACATCCACCCTCCCATTCACTTCAATTGAACCATCAGAGATAGCCGAAGTTCAGTGCTCTAACATTGAAGTGAATGGGATTGTTGATGAATCCCTTCCACCACAGGCATGGCTACATCGGTCAGGTTGAATGCACAATGGGGTAAAAAAAAAACAAAAAAAAACACCTTTTGCAGAATCAGTAGGGGTCTCAGTGGTCAGACTCCGATTAGCTGTTTATCCTCAAACTTAAGGTTACAGGATAAATATTTTCCTGTAAATTTGGCAAAATCTGATAAAAAATCTAATTCAATAAAGAAGGCATGACTTAAGTTATGTTATATAGGCCTTGGCATATGTTTGTTTTGTTGTTTGATATTATCCCATGATTGGAAGCCATAAAGAAGCTGAATCATGATGTGACGGGGCCTGTAAACTATGAAGGTATGTCACAGAAATAATCAAGGAGATGAATGATTTCTACCGTATGTAAACTTATAGGAGAAGTCTTGCGGATCACTCATACTGCCCGGGGTCTTGATGCTGATGGCTTCCTAATTTTGGATACTGTGGTAAAAGGATATATTCTTCAGTTACAATCATCTACTGACATCATGTTAAAGGTAAACATTGACTATGTGTACATTTCCATCTTTCCCATCATTTTCAGCAGACATTATAAGCCTAATTAGATTTGTGAACCTGAAGACGTGTATACGTGTATACTTTTAGGATTACACAGAAGATTACGTCCAAACAGGTCTTGGACAGCTTTATGCTTACTCGACAAGAATGTTCTACTTGGATGGAGTCAGTGTACCATATGCCTGGAATCACACTGTCAGTTATGATCCCAGTCATGGCAAGATGCCTTTTATGGTGGAGATTTTACGTGTATCTTCTGTACAAGCCGATTACAACCCTCTAGAAGAAACTCTAAGTTTTGAGATGCATGCTTCCATCTCCAAAGGTAAGCTTTTCACAGTGGGACAAAACTTTCTAACTTCAAAGAAAACCTGTCACCAGTGTTCCCAATATGGTGTGACTTTAACCTTGGAAAGCCTTTTTGCCTTATTAGACATTGGCATCAGTCCCTGATGAAGGCATTAATCTGCGTTATGGTAGTGATGGGGTTAACTGCTATTACTATGAGGCATATGGCGTTACTAAGCTGTAATGCACATGATCAGACTTTTTATCTGCAATGGTGGAAAAAATGATGGACTATTATATTTCAATGGGCCCGTGCATATAGATGCCGTCGCTTTTGTGGCCGTGTGTCCGAGCCAAATTGAAGAGCTACAACTTATGACTAGGCTTATACTCGAGTCAATAAGTTTTCCCAGTTTTTTGTGGTAAAATTAGGACTCTCGGCTTATATACGGGTCAGCTTATACTTGAGTATATACCGTATAGTGTTATAGTATATATAACATATAGGGTTTACTTCTGCAGTGTGGGGATGAGATTAAGGCTAAAGTTTCCCCTGCTGACTTTCTGCTTCCATTACACCTATAGGGAAACCGCCAGTGTTTTAGCAACAGTTTTGGAAATCGCAGCGTCTCTACATGTATTTTTCCACAATGTATGGATGGAATTTGCTTGATTTTTCTTTTTTTCTGCTGTATTTCTGCATCATACATTCTCAGCTAGAAGGATTGTATAGATAACTATAGAATGCATTAACCAGATTTTCTTACCAAATTTTTCTCTAACAGGTGATCTCAACAACCAGTGTCCCTCTGGATTTAGTTTTGACTTCTCTGGACTATACTGTGAAGGTAAAAAAAAAATAAAAATCATTATCTCCCCATTATCTCTCATTTTCACTTTCATTTTTAGCCTGTTTTTATTATTAATAGCTGAGCATCACAGTTGGGCACAAACTGTCAGTAATCCCAATCGCACAAGGCTGGTAATGACTGGACTGCTGAAAACTGGACATTATAAAACAATGGTGCTAAATCGGTGGAGGAGAGGGGAAGACAGAAAATATATTAATCTATAGAGATCAAAATGACGCTTAGGAGTCCCAAATCAAGGTCGTCCAGCAAAGATTGTCAAGAGAAGGAAGCTTCATCAGGGAGGTTATGTACAGTAAGGCTTAGGCCCCATGTTGCTGAAACACAACTTTTTTGTTTTGGTTGTATTTTTTTGAGCCAAAGCTGGGCGTGGTTTAAGTAGAAGGTAGAAGTACAAGTACTTCTTATATATTACCTATTCCTTTTGTAGCCGTGCTTGGCTTTCACTGAAAAAATACAGCAAAATCTGCAACAAAAAAGCTGCATTTCAGCAACTTGGGGCCTCCGCATGAGGAGTATGGCCTCGGAGATGGATGTGTGAGGTCCATGATTTTCAAAGACAGCACCCCCACACCCTACTCATTTGCAGATGGTATGCTGCCCATGGTTGATCTGCTTTTTACATATGTGAAATTCAGATCCATTTTTTTATTTTGATTCATTTTCTATATTTTGCATGTTTCTGTGTCCATGAAAAACAGATAACACATGGATGTCATCCTTTTTTTCATGGACCCATAGACTTTCCTTGATATGATACATCCATTAAAAAAGGAAGCACTTCTGTTGTGACATCACCGACATCTGAATAAACACTTTGAAATGAATTGGCACATATGGTGTCTGAAAAATGCAGATGGCTTACATTCATGATACGAAGTGTGAATAAGGCCTAATAGAGACATTGAGCTCATACTTGGTGATATCAGGAAAAGGTAGAACAGAGAAAATATGCAAGCAGGAGTTCCACAATGACACACGGGTGCAGTTAAGGGTCAGTACCTAAGTGGTATCAGCCAAAGTAAGGTTGTGTTCACATCTGTGGCAGAGTTTTTGTTGGAGACTTTGATGGTAAAATCAACAAAAATTGACAAAGAGAAAATTTTTGTATGTAGGACTTTTTCCCTCCGTTGCTTTCAGCTTTGAAATGGCTGACACTCAAAAGACACCTGGTGGACCCCATTATAATCAATGGGGTCCATCGGTGTCCATGTGTAATCGCTATTTTAGCAGAACTAGTTTGAACCTAGAGTAAGGGAGCCTTCACACGATGTAATGCTGCGCTCATTCTGATCGAAAAAACACGTTCAGAATGAGCGCGTAAAAAGCAGCTCCCATTGACTTGAATAGGAGCCGGCATATGTGCGCTCCCCATTGAAATCAATGGGAGGCTTTTTTCCCTATTGTTTTCAATGTGATATGCGCGTAGCTGGTGTTTGATATGCGCGTAGCTGGTGTTTGAATACAGTAGCTTGATCTGGATTCCAATTTTCACTTCCAAAGCTGGATTTCAGTAGTCTTTGAGAGGAATTGATGATTTATTAAATCCAGCACAACACATCAAGATCATACACCAAGCCTGTCCACACATACAAACATTGTACATAACATAAAAACCTATCTGTCTGTGTTTCTGGCTGCCTCTACATCTGTCTCCCTACTCATCCACCTTAGTAGTAGTATTAAATAGGATACCAAACTGGATTACAATACTGTGACAGATACATATTTTTTCTTTCATGCATATCCAAGCAGTAAAACATGAGAAAAGTCTAGCAGTCTGGTCTTTAGAATGGGCAGATCCCGTAAGAAGCCCAGATATGTTATTGCTCATTGGCATCAGGAGACTGGGAAAATTTAAGTGCAGCTTAAACACATTTCAAACCACATTTTACAACCTTTTTTTTGTGTGTGCCAGTTGCTTTTGCCCTGTAAGGCTTTCCATGAATGACTATGTAGTCTGTATAACTCCTATTTATTGAACATTTACAGATGATGATGAATGTGCTGCCCATAGCCCATGTTCCCATGCATGCCATAATATTATGGGAAGTTATTACTGTTCATGTCCCAAAGGCCTGATGAGCTCTACAGATGGGAGGACGTGCCATGGTAAGCTATTCTGTCCTCTGAATGGATTTGCAGTATTAATGACTTGAAGGATTAAGCACTTTTTTTTGTATTTAGAATAAACATTTTTTTGTATTTAAACTAAAAATTCCAGTAATAATGTTAGAATAACACTACTTGATATCTAGGCTTAGTTTACACGCAGTTACGCGTGTGCATATTCCGTCGTGGCTGCCGCGACGAGATGCCGGTGCAGTGCACGGCATCCCATCGCGGCTTTCCACTCCAGATTAGGCCCAAATGAATGGGCCTAGTCTGGAGGGGGCTGTCGTGAGGCAGATATTATTTATAGGGAGAGAGAATACAATATGTTGGCCTTTTAGGAAGAAAAACCTCTTATTGGCCTGAATCTCTCTCTTGAGGAAACATTATTTTAGTCAGAGAGTTATTTCTATCTTTGTGTGTGATACTTTTAATCTTTTCTAATAAAGAATGTATTTTAATACGTCCTATGTTAGGGATACCCTTATTTTTGGTATAGTTTTGGAGCTATTAGGCACGTAATACCTTTATTACCCTTATCTATTCTAGTTATATCTATATTACTTCCAGAGATATCACTGGTTGAAAATACAGTTAGGACATACTGATAGGGAAAAAACATACATTGTGAGCTCTATGTGGGGCTCACAATCTACATTAAAAAAAAAAAAAAAAAAAGAAAGGAGACAAAATGTGTTAATAAAGTATATTACATAATTTATTAATGACGCAATTACTTCCAGAAAATCAAAAGTAGACCAAAAGTCTAGTTACACTTTATCGCATAAACAATATTTTTCATGGGATATCCCCTTTTAACAGCCAAGAATCCCATATGTCCCTTGCCTTTCCTCCAGTGCAATCTGTGATAGTGTAATCTGTATCCTCGAGTCACTGGTAGATGGCTCATAAAGGTATTGTCCAGCCCAAAATGTATTTTCATACTGCATCTATGGGAGTCTGACACCTGGACCCTACACAGATCAGTTGTTAGAGCAGCTTCTGGGAGCCATAAACTGGTAGTGGGCTGGAAGCCAGTACAGTGATATTCAAGTGATAGGAGTGGAACTGCGGCCTGTATAGTGGTAGTTCCCAGGAATTGCAGAACTGCTCTTATTACTTGATTAAGCACAGTGCTGTACATACTCCTTGTCCACTAGCAGTTTCTAGTACCAGGAGGCTGCTGAAACAGCTGATCTATGTGGGAACTGGTTTGTTGGACCTTCACAGATCACATAATGATGACTTATCCTGTGGATAAGGTCTTCAGTATGAAAATGTATTTGGGGGCCAAACAACCCCTTTAAAGAAGGTGGGTGATACAACGTGCCTGTTGTATTTAGACAACACCAACATGTAGAGGGAATACCAGGATTAAGAGTGTGGAGCAAGGCTGGGGTATGGTACCAATGCATGAGTATTTTATTTTGGGTTTCCCAGAACATTACACATGACTTAGCCTCACGGGACCATATCATTTGTCACTCACCAGGTGCATCTGCCCATCCTGTGCCTCAGGCCCATACCTCCAGAGTCAAAAGAGTCCAATATATATCAGAGATTATACCCTTTAAAGAGGTCCCAGCTCGGTATAATCTTTCAAAAGTGTTAGGGACCTTAATAATTATCTTCAGTTCACTTTAATATTTGCAGACATTGATGAGTGCACATTGGAAGAAGCTGTTTGTCGTAAAAATGAAGAGTGCAGAAACACCATTGGTTCATATTCCTGTACTCTGAAATGTGCAGTTGGATTCAGAGCTTCTGCCAATGGCCTAGACTGTAAAGGTAAGTTATGGGTTAAAAAAATGTGGAAAATTTTTGTGATACATTCTTAAAGTCTTAGACCTGGTTCAAAACTGCATTTGGGGGAGTCCGCATTGGGGTTCCCCCAAATGGATTACTGAACGCATTGGCAAGTGGTGAGCTTAGCGAACATGCGGACAGAAAAGTACATGAACTATTTTCCTGTCCTTCAAATATTTTGTACCCACACAGTAAGGCCCATCATCTCGGATGGAAAAGTATCTTTTTTTTTTGTTGAAGATTTTGCTGTGGTCTTGTTTTTTGTTTTTTTTTTGTAGCCAACGCCAGAGGTGGATAGCACATATTTTCAGTCTTAGAACTGTTATACACACTGTAGATTTTATACAGAAATCTCTGTGACTCTCCCAGTTATTTTAGGCTTCCAGAAATCCATGCACATGTTGCAAGAATTTCTTTCCAGTCAAAAGTATGGAAGGGATTTTCAGTTGCATGAAGTTCTGCCACAAACCTGTGTGACTATATCCTAAACATTTAGCTGATTTCATCCCAAATTTGATACAAAGCAGCTTAAAGGAGTTGTCTGTTTTCAGACCAATATTGAGAAACAAATGTTATTGTTTGTATGGTAAAAGTAGACCATGTCCTCTTATAGCAAAAGCCAAACTCCAAGCTGCTTATTACCTCTCTGAAGAGAATAATGTCTAAAAGGATAGCTAACCCATGTTTTATGAGTATTGAGCCCTGATATTGAGGCTTAATCTATGCTGAATGTAATAATAGCAGTAGTGTGCCAAAGTCATCACAATTTTAATGAACATGAAGGATCTAATGTTCGAAAACCATTTGGGAGTTGGAATTGTTTTGACATAAAGCGATGGGAGCCCCAAAGTGAAAAAATTAAGAACAATAATATTCCTTTTCATTGCTCTTAATTCTATGTCACTCTAGGAATATTGATTCCTTTGTAATAACAGTTTAGGATATCTTATGATAACTGTACTGTAGATTTTGTTAATCTTTCTTTCATAAATCTTACAGATATCAATGAGTGTCAAGAATCAAATCCTTGTCATCAGCGATGCCTCAATAGCATTGGCAGCTATCACTGTGGCTGTGATCCAGGCTTCTATCTGAAAGGCAGAAGATGTTTCGGTAAGTCTGTATGAATGACGTATGTATATCAAAGGAATGTCACAGAGACTGACTACTTACATGTAAGCCGAGAGGACTGTTAGATTGGACGTCGTAGATATTTCTATTATGGAAGGCACTGAGGTTGACAGTTATGGGGCACTATTATGGAGGCACTATGGCTGATATTGTAAAAGAGAAGCTGTCCATGTCACTGCTCGATAGGCACTGTGACGGACAGTTATGGGGGACTATTATGGAGGCACTATGGCTCGTATTGTAAAAGGGAAGCTGTACATGTCACTGCTCAATAGGCACTGTGACGGACAGCTATGGGGCACTATTATGGAGACACTATGGCTGGTATTGTAAAAGGGAAGCTGTACATGTCACTGCTCAATATGCACTGTTGTGTACGTTTTGGGACATTGGAGCTGATATCTTAATAAGGGCCACAAGGACAATCCTCATATATGTATTTCTTTACAGATGTAAATGAATGCCGTCAGAGTGTTTGCAGACCAGACCAACTGTGCAAGAACACACGGGGAAGTTATAAGTGCATTGATTTATGTCCCAGTGGATTTACAAAGGCAGAAAATGGATCATGTGTTGGTGCGTATTGTACATCTCCTAGGACATCTGTAAAAAAATTATTTTCAGGACTAGCTAAAAGATGTTTTTCCACTTATGTACCTTGATCCCAAAAATGTATATCTAAAAGATGATGAGTCCTGCAAGTGAATACATTTAGAACTACTAGCAAATTTGAAGTACTAAGGAAGCTACATGGTTTAGGGAGCCATCATAGCCCTCACAGTACTGCCCACTGTTTAGGCTTCTTTAATGATATAGAATAGTTTTAGGGAACACCCAGAAATAAGTAGAATTAATTCAGTCAAAATGATGCTATTCAATCCATGAAACCATAACAATTCCACAGAGGAATATCATAATGCACATATACACTGCGTGCAGAATTATTAGGCAAGTTGTATTTGAGAGAATTATTTTTATTATTGTTCAACAACTATGTTCTCAATCAACTGGCAGTACATCTGGGAGTTGAGCCTCACTCCATCCTCAACCCGAAAAGGTCCCACAAGTTCATCTTTCATGATACCAGCCCATACCAGTACCCCACCTCCACCTTGCTGGCGTCTGAGTCCGGAGTGGAGCTCTCTGCCCTTTACTGATCCAGCCTCGGGCCCATCCATCTGGCCCATCAAGAGTCACTCTCATTTCATCAGTCCATAAAACCTTAGAAAAATAAGTCTCAAGATATTTCTTGGCCCAGTCTTGACGTTTTATCTTATGTTTCTTGTTCAAAGGTGGTCATTTTTCAGCCTTCCTTACCTTGGCCATGTCCCTGAGTATCGCACACCTTGTGCTTTTTGTTACTCCAGTAACGTTGCAGCTCTGAAATGTGGCAAAACTGGTGGCAAATGGCATCTTGGCAGCTTCACGCTTGATTTTCCTCAATTCATAGGCAGTTATTTGGCGCTTTTTTTTTTTTTTTTTTTTCATCAACCCACTTCTTGCGACCCTGTTGGCTATTTGCCATGAAATGTTTGATTGTTCGGTGATCACGCTTCAAAGGTTTTGCAGTTTCAAGACTGCTGCATCCCTCTGCAAGACATCTCACAATTTTTGACTTTTCAGAGTCCGGCAAATCTCTCTTCTTACCCATTTTGCCAAAGGAAAGGAAGTTGCCTAATAATTACGTACTAGAGATGAGCGAACACTAGAATGTTCGAGGTTCGAAATTCGAATCGAACAGCCGCTCACTGTTCGTGTGTTCGAACGGGTTTCGAACCCCATTATAGTCTATGGGGAACATATACTCGTTAAGGGGGAAACCCAAATCCGTGTCTGGAGGGTCACCAAGTCCACTATGACACCACAGGAAATGATGCCAACACCTCTGGAATGACACTGGGACAGCAGGGGAAGCATGTCTGGGGGCATCTAACACACCAAAGACCCTCTATTACCCCAACATCACAGCCTAACAACTACACACTTTACACACTCAATACCACCTCTCTGACAGTAGGAAAACACCTTGAAACATGTGTATTTGGCACTTGCAGTGAGGAGAGCTTGTCACCAGCAGTGAATTTGGCCCTTGTAGTAAGTTGAGGTTGGCACCAACATTTGTTTTGAAAATCAGGGTGGATTGAGCCTCTAACCAGCAGAGTTTGGGCAAATTCATGGTGGAGGGAGCCTCTAAAAACCCCAGTTTGGACCAATTCATGGTGGAGGGAGCCTCTAAAAACCCCAGTTTGGACCAATTCATGGTGGAGGGAGCCTCTAAACAGCCCAGTTTGGACCAATTCATGGTGGAGGGAGCCTCTAAAAACCCCAATTTGGACCAGTTCATGGTGGAGGGAGCCTCTAACCAGCCCAGTTTGGACCAATTCATGGTGGAGGGAGCCTCTAACCAGCCCAGTTTGGGCAAATTCATGGTGGAGGGAGCCTCTAAAAACCCCAATTTGGACCAATTCATGGTGGAGGGAGCCTCTAAACAGCCCAGTTTGGGCAAATTCATGGTGGAGGGAGCCTCTAAAAACCCCAGTTTGGACCAATTCATGGTGGAGGGAGCCTCTAAAAACCCCAGTTTGGACCAATTCATGGTGGAGGGAGCCTCTAAAAAACCCAGTTTGGACCAATTCATGGTGGAGGGAGCCTCTAAACAGCCCAGTTTGGGCAAATTCATGGTGGAGGGAGCCTCTAAAAACCCCAGTTTGGACCAATTCATGGTGGAGGGAGCCTCTAAAAACCCCAGTTTGGACCAATTCATGGTGGAGGGAGCCTCTAAAAACCCCAGTTTGGACCAATTCATGGTGGAGGGAGCCTCTAAAAACCCCAGTTTGGACCAATTCATGGTGGAGGGAGCCTCTAAAAACCCCAGTTTGGACCAATTCATGGTGGAGGGAGCCTCTAAAAAACCCAGTTTGGACCAATTCATGGTGGAGGGAGCCTCTAACCAGCCCAGTTTGGACCAATTCATGGTGGAGGGAGCCTCTAAAAACCCCAGTTTGGACCAATTCATGGTGGAGGGAGCCTCTAAACAGCCCAGTTTGGACCAATTCATGGTGGAGGGAGCCTCTAAAAACCCCAATTTGGACCAATTCATGGTGGAGGGAGCCTCTAACCAGCCCAGTTTGGACCAATTCATGGTGGAGGGAGCCTCTAACCAGCCCAGTTTGGGCAAATTCATGGTGGAGGGAGCCTCTAAAAACCCCAATTTGGACCAATTCATGGTGGAGGGAGCCTCTAAACAGCCCAGTTTTGGCAAATTCATGGTGGAGGGAGCCTCTAAAAACCCCAGTTTGGACCAATTCATGGTGGAGGGAGCCTCTAAAAAACCCAGTTTGGACCAATTCATGGTGGAGGGAGCCTCTAAAAAACCCAGTTTGGACCAATTCATGGTGGAGGGAGCCTCTAACCAGCCCAGTTTGGACCAATTCATGGTGGAGGGAGCCTCTAAAAACCCCAGTTTGGACCAATTCATGGTGGAGGGAGCCTCTAAACAGCCCAGTTTGGACCAATTCATGGTGGAGGGAGCCTCTAAAAACCCCAATTTGGACCAATTCATGGTGGAGGGAGCCTCTAACCAGCCCAGTTTGGACCAATTCATGGTGGAGGGAGCCTCTAACCAGCCCAGTTTGGGAAAATTCATGGTGGAGGGAGCCTCTAACCAGCCCATTTTGGGATAAATATAACAGTCCATGGAGTCTCATCTTCCTCTTGTTTGGTGACAGCTGGACACGTATTGGGCAGCGATCTCCACAGTGGCCTCTTCTTCTCCCAGTAGGATGTAGAGTTTCCTCTTCTCGTCTGCAGATATGAAGTCTGGGATGTGGGCAGAGAGTCTTTGGTAGTAGACGGCCCTCATAGCTGAGTATTTGGTGCAGTGTAGCAGGAAGTGGGTCTCGTCTTCTAGGGCCCCCTGGTCACAGTGCTGGCACAGTCTCTTCTCCCGTGGCTTGTACGTCTGTCTGTATCGCCCCGTCTCTATCTCTAGGTTGTGGGCGCTCAGTCTGTATCGGCTCAGGGTCTGTCTGTGCTTGGGATGGCGTATTCTCTCCAGGTAGGTGGCCATGGTGTAGTCCCTTTGTAGGGATTGGTACACGGTGAGTTTCTTGGAGTTATTTATTTCGTTTCTCCATTCTTCAATGTACCGCTCTCTGTTTGCCTCTGCTAGTATTAGCAGAATTGTGCAACGCTTATGGTGGATGAGTATGAGGATGCGGAGGAATTGGAGAGGTTGAGTACAGACATGGAGTTTCATGTTGGGGTGCTTTACACAGGTGGGCACAAAAATGAAGGCTCTATCCAGTGGTGGTTCATTTTTATCAAAGTGAGCCGGTCGGCACTCTCAGCTGACAGACGGGTGCGCTTGTCAGTGATGATGCCACCGGCTGCACTGAACACCCTCTCAGATAGGACGCTGGCGGCAGGACAGGACAGCACCTCCAAGGCATATAGGGCAAGTTCAAGCCACAGGTCCAACTTCGACACCCAATACGTGTAGGGCGCAGAGGGGTCGGAGAGGACAGGGCTGTGGTCGGAAAGGTATTCCCGCAACATGCGCCTATACTTCTCACGCCTGGTGACACTAGGACCCTCTGTGGCGGCACTTTGGCGAGGGGGTGCCATTAAGGTGTCCCAGACCTTAGACAGTGTGCCCCTCGTTTGTGTGGACCGGTGAGAACTTGGTCGCCTACTGGAGGAACTGTCCTCCCTGCCGCCAACGTCACATGCTGGAAACATCTCCATCATATTCTGCACCAATTGCCTGTGGCAAGCATTGATGCGATTGGCCCTCCCCTCTACCGGAATAAAAGACGAGATGTTGTTTTTATACCGGGGGTCAAGGATAGCAAAGATCCAGTACTGGTTGTCCTCCATGATTTTGACAATACGCTTGTCGGTTGTAAAGCACCCCAACATGAACTCAGCCATGTCTGCCACAGTGTTAGTTGGCATGACTCCTCTGGCCCCACCGGAAAGTTCAATCTCCATTTCCTCCTCATCCTCCATGTCTACCCATCCACGCTGCAACAATGGGACAATTCGAAGTTGCCCGGAAGCCTCCTGTATCACCATCACATCATCGGACAACTCTTCTTCCTCCTCCTCCTCCTCCTCCATTAAACGCGATGAAGCGGACAGATGTGTGGACCTACTCTCCAGCTGTGACGGATCGGATGCTATCCCTGACTCCTCTGTGTGATCTGAGTTATCCCTGATGTCAATCAGGGATTCTCTCAGAACACACAAGAGCGGGATTGTAAGGCTCACCATCGCATCCTCAGAGCTCACCCTCCTTGTGGACTCCTCAAACACCCGTAGGATGTCACAAAGGTCTCTCATCCATGGCCACTCATGGATGAGAAACTGAGGCAGCTGACTTTGTGGCACCCTAGGGTTTTGTAGCTGGTATTCCATCAAAGGTCTCTGCTGCTCAACCACTCTATTCAACATCTGAAACGTTGAGTTCCAGCGTGTGGGGACGTCGCACAAAAGCCGGTGTTGTGGCACATGCAGGCGTTGCTGGAGAGATTTTAAGCTAGCAGCGGCTACTGTCGACTTGCGAAAGTGGGCGCACATGCGCCGCACTTTCACCAGTAGCTCTGGAACATTGGGGTAGCTCTTTAGGAAACGTTGCACCACTAGGTTGAAGACGTGGGCCAGGCATGGAACATGTTGGAGTCCGGCAAGCTCCAGAGCTGCTACCAGGTTCCGGCCGTTATCACAAACGACCATGCCTGGGCCCAGGTGCAGCGGCTCAAACCATATTGCCGTCTCATCGAGGAGGGCATCCCTCACCTCGGAGGCAGTGTGCTGTCTGTCCCCCAAGCTGATCAGCTTCAGCACAGCCTGCTGACGTCTACCAACGCCAGTGCTGCAACGTTTCCAACTCGTAGCTGGGGTCAATCTAACAGCGGAGGAGGAGGCGGTGGCGGAGGAGGAGGCGGTGGCGGAGGAGGAGGAGGTAGAGGAGGAGGAGGAGGGGGGTGTTCTTCTCGTGTCCCTGCCAGGAATGTTAGGCGGGGAGACGAGGTACACCGGGCCAGTTTGGGAAGCAGTCCCAGCCTCAACTACATTCACCCAGTGTGCCGTCAGTGAAATGTAGCGTCCCTGTCCGCATGCACTTGTCCACGCGTCGGTGGTCAAGTGGACCTTTGTGCAAAGCGCGGAACTAAGGGCCCGCCTGATGTTGAGTGACACGTGCTGGTGCAAGGCGGGGACGGCACACCGGGAGAAGTAGTGACGGCTAGGGACGGCATAGCGAGGTGCCGCAGTTGCCATCAGGTCCAGGAAGGCGGGAGTTTCAACAAGCCGGAACGCCAACATCTCCTGGGCCAGCAGTTTAGCGATGTTGGCGTTCAAGGCTTGCGCGTGTGGGTGGTTAGCAGTGTATTTCTGCCGCCGCTCCAATGTCTGAGAGATGGTGGGTTGTTGTAAAGAAGCGCCTGATGGTGCCTTTGATGGTGCAGGAGAAGGAGATAAGACAGGAACAGGGGAGGATGAGGGAGAAGTCAACAAAGTGGCGGAGGCAGATGAAGTGGTGTCCTGGCTCGTCCTCTGGAGTGCATCGCCAGCACAGTCAGCAGTGGCAGTGGCAGAGGCAGAGGCAGTGGCAGAGGCAGTGGCAGTGGCGTGAACGGCAGGCGGCCTTTGTCCTGCCGTTGCTGCCTGCCACTGATTCCAGTGCTTGGATTCCAAATGACGGCGCATTGAAGTGGTGGACAGGTTGCTCTTCTCAGAGCCCCTAATCAATTTCGAGAGGCAAATTGTGCAGACAACACTATATCTGTCCTCGGCGCATTCCTTGAAAAAACTCCACACCTTCGAGAAACGTGCCCTCGAGGTGGGAGTTTTTCGGGGCTGGGTACGAACTGGAACATCTTGGGAGATTCCGGGTGTGGCCTGGCTTCGCCTAAGCTGCTGACCTCTGCCTCTGCCTCTAGCTACCCTTTTTGGTGCTGCACTTGCCTCAACATCCACACTACTTTCCCCGCTTGACATCCCCCCTGTCCAGGTCGGGTCAGTGTCCTCATCATCCACCACTTCCTCTTCCAACTCCTGTCTCATCTCCTCCTCCCGCACAATGCGCCGGTCAACTGGATGCCCTGACGGCAACTGCGTCACATCATCGTCGATGAGGGTGGGTTGCTGGTCATCCACCACCAAATCGAACGGAGATGGAGAAGACTCTAGTGTTTGAGCATCTGGACACAGATGCTCCTCTGTTAGGTTCGTGGAATCGTGACGTGGAGAGGCAGGTTGAGGGACAATGAAAGGAGCGGAGAACAGCTCTGGGGAGCAGGGACAGTTGGGGTTATTGTTCTGTGAACCTTGGGAATTTTGGGAGGAAGGAGGACAAGACTGTTGGGTAATAGGAGGAGAGGAGGCAGAGTCTGACTGGCTGCTGGACAATGTGCTGTAAGCGTTCTCTGACAGCCATTGCAAGACCTGTTCCTGGTTCTCGGGCCTACTAAGGTTTGTACCCTGCAGTTTAGTTAATGTGGCAAGCAACCCTGGCACTGTGGAGTGGCGCAATGCTTGCTGCCCCACAGGAGTAGGCACGGGACGCCCTGTGGCTTCACTGCTACCTTGCTCCCCAGAACCATTCCCCCGACCTCGCCCACGGCCTCGTCCACGTCCCTTTCCGGGAGCCTTGCGCATTTTGAATTCCCAGTTAGAAATTGGCACTATATACCAGTAGCAAAAATTGTGGGTGCACGTAACCCCAATATATTCTTTGAATTCCCAGTCAGACAATGGCACTATATACCAGTAGCAAGAAATGAGGGTATTTATAACCCCAATATATTCTTTGAATTACCAGTCAGAAACTGGCACTATATGGCAGTAGCAAGAAATGAGGGTATTTGTAACCCCAATATATTCTTTGAATTCCCAGTCAGAAACTGGCACTGTATACCAGTAGTAAAAATTGTGGGTGCACGTAACCCCAATATATTCTTTGAATTACCAGTCAGAAACTGGCACTATATGGCAGTAGCAAGAAATGAGGGTATTTGTAACCCCAATATATTCTTTGAATTCCCAGTCAGAAACTGGCACTGTATACCAGTAGTAAAAATTGTGGGTGCACGTAACCCCAATATATTCTTTGAATTCCCAGTCAGACAATGGCACTATATACCAGTAGCAAGAAATGAGGGTATTTATAACCCCAATATATTCTTTGAATTCCCAGTCAGACAATGGCACTGTATACCAGTAGTAAAAATTGTGGGTGCACGTAACCCCAATATATTCTTTGAATTCCCAGTCAGAAACTGGCACTATATGGCAGTAGCAAGAAATGAGGGTATTTATAACCCCAATATATTCTTTGAATTCCCAGTCAGACAATGGCACTGTATACCAGTAGTAAAAATTGTGGGTGCACGTAACCCCAATATATTCTTTGAATTACCAGTCAGAAACTGGCACTATATGGCAGTAGCAAGAAATGAGGGTATTTGTAACCCCAATATATTCTTTGAATTCCCAGTCAGAAACTGGCACTGTATACCAGTAGTAAAAATTGTGGGTGCACGTAACCCCAATATATTCTTTGAATTCCCAGTCAGACAATGGCACTATATACCAGTAGCAAGAAATGAGGGTATTTATAACCCCAATATATTCTTTGAATTACCAGTCAGAAACTGGCACTATATGGCAGTAGCAAGAAATGAGGGTATTTGTAACCCCAATATATTCTTTGAATTCCCAGTCAGAAACTGGCACTGTATACCAGTAGTAAAAATTGTGGGTGCACGTAACCCCAATATATTCTTTGAATTACCAGTCAGAAACTGGCACTATATGGCAGTAGCAAGAAATGAGGGTATTTGTAACCCCAATATATTCTTTGAATTCCCAGTCAGAAACTGGCACTGTATACCAGTAGTAAAAATTGTGGGTGCACGTAACCCCAATATATTCTTTGAATTCCCAGTCAGACAATGGCACTATATACCAGTAGCAAGAAATGAGGGTATTTATAACCCCAATATATTCTTTGAATTCCCAGTCAGACAATGGCACTGTATACCAGTAGTAAAAATTGTGGGTGCACGTAACCCCAATATAATCTTTGAATTCCCAGTCAGAAACTGGCACTATATGGCAGTAGCAAGAAATGAGGGTATTTATAACCCCAATATATTCTTTGAATTCCCAGTCAGACAATGGCACTGTATACCAGTAGTAAAAATTGTGGGTGCACGTAACCCCAATATATTCTTTGAATTACCAGTCAGAAACTGGCACTATATGGCAGTAGCAAGAAATGAGGGTATTTGTAACCCCAATATATTCTTTGAATTCCCAGTCAGAAACTGGCACTGTATACCAGTAGTAAAAATTGTGGGTGCACGTAACCCCAATATATTCTTTGAATTACCAGTCAGAAACTGGCACTATATGGCAGTAGCAAGAAATGAGGGTATTTGTAACCCCAATATATTCTTTGAATTCCCAGTCAGAAACTGGCACTGTATACCAGTAGTAAAAATTGTGGGTGCACGTAACCCCAATATATTCTTTGAATTCCCAGTCAGACAATGGCACTATATACCAGTAGCAAGAAATGAGGGTATTTATAACCCCAATATATTCTTTGAATTCCCAGTCAGACAATGGCACTGTATACCAGTAGTAAAAATTGTGGGTGCACGTAACCCCAATATATTCTTTGAATTCCCAGTCAGAAACTGGCACTATATGGCAGTAGCAAGAAATGAGGGTATGTATAACCCCAATATATTCTTTGAATTCCCAGTCAGACAATGGCACTGTATACCAGTAGTAAAAATTGTGGGTGCACGTAACCCCAATATATTCTTTGAATTCCCAGTCAGAAACTGGCACTATATGGCAGTAGCAAGAAATGAGGGTATTTATAACCCCAATATATTCTTTGAATTCCCAGTCAGACAATGGCACTGTATACCAGTAGTAAAAATTGTGGGTGCACGTAACCCCAATATATTCTTTGAATTACCAGTCAGAAACTGGCACTATATGGCAGTAGCAAGAAATGAGGGTATTTGTATTCCCAATATATTCTTTGAATTCCCAGTCAGACAATGGCACTGTATACCAGTAGTAAAAATTGTGGGTGCACGTAACCCCAATATATTCTTTGAATTACCAGTCAGAAACTGGCACTATATGGCAGTAGCAAGAAATGAGGGTATTTGTATTCCCAATATATTCTTTGAATTCCCAGTCAGACAATGGCACTGTATACAGTAGTAAAAATTGTGGGTGCACGTAACCCCAATATATTCTTTGAATTACCAGTCAGAAACTGGCACTATATGGCAGTAGCAAGAAATGAGGGTATTTATAACCCCAATATATTCTTTGAATTCCCAGTCAGACAATGGCACTGTATACCAGTAGTAAAAATTGTGGGTGCACGTAACCCCAATATATTCTTTGAATTCCCAGTCAGAAACTGGCACTATATGGCAGTAGCAAGAAATGAGGGTATTTATAACCCCAATATATTCTTTGAATTCCCAGTCAGACAATGGCACTGTATACCAGTAGTAAAAATTGTGGGTGCACGTAACCCCAATATATTCTTTGAATTAGCAGTCAGAAACTGGCACTATATGGCAGTAGCAAGAAATGAGGGTATTTGTAACCCCAATATATTCTTTGAATTCCCAGTCAGAAACTGGCACTGTATACCAGTAGTAAAAATTGTGGGTGCACGTAACCCCAATATATTCTTTGAATTCCCAGTCAGACAATGGCACTATATACCAGTAGCAAGAAATGAGGGTATTTATAACCCCAATATATTCTTTGAATTACCAGTCAGAAACTGGCACTATATGGCAGTAGCAAGAAATGAGGGTATTTATAACCCCAATATATTCTTTGAATTCCCAGTCAGACAATGGCACTGTATACCAGTAGTAAAAATTGTGGGTGCACGTAACCCCAATATATTCTTTGAATTAGCAGTCAGAAACTGGCACTATATGGCAGTAGCAAGAAATGAGGGTATTTGTAACCCCAATATATTCTTTGAATTCCCAGTCAGAAACTGGCACTGTATACCAGTAGTAAAAATTGTGGGTGCATGTAACCCCAATATATTCTTTGAATTACCAGTCAGAAACTGGCACTATATGGCAGTAGCAAGAAATGAGGGTATTTGTATTCCCAATATATTCTTTGAATTCCCAGTCAGACAATGGCACTGTATACCAGTAGTAAAAATTGTGGGTGCACGTAACCCCAATATATTCTTTGAATTACCAGTCAGAAACTGGCACTATATGGCAGTAGCAAGAAATGAGGGTATTTGTATTCCCAATATATTCTTTGAATTCCCAGTCAGACAATGGCACTGTATACCAGTAGTAAAAATTGTGGGTGCACGTAACCCCAATATATTCTTTGAATTACCAGTCAGAAACTGGCACTATATGGCAGTAGCAAGAAATGAGGGTATTTATAACCCCAATATATTCTTTGAATTCCCAGTCAGACAATGGCACTGTATACCAGTAGTAAAAATTGTGGGTGTATATAGCCCCAATTCTATTGCTAGGGGACTTGCAGGGTATTTCTGGGGTGAAGGTGGGGGGGCACACCGTTGGAACGGGTATCGGGGGTATATATCGGGTATACGGGAATACACTGACAGTGTATTCCATTCAGGATCCTGGGAAAGCTGGGTTGCGGCGATTGAGCCCGTCAGTGCCACGTTACACTGACAAGCTTCTCCCTGGAATTTAGCTCTTACAAGAGCTGTTGTGGTTGTCTTCTCCTTCCTATCCTAGCCTGTCCCTGCCTACCCAGAATCTAAGCCCTAGCTAGCTGGACGGAAACCTCCGTCCTCGGTGAATTGCAAGCTCAGAATGACGCGAACCTGGGCGGCGCTGTTCTTTTAAATTAGAGGTCACATGTTTTCGGCAGCCAATGGGTTTTGCCTACTTTTCTCAACGTCACCGGTGTCGTAGTTCCTGTCCCACCTACCCTGCGCTGTTATTGGAGCAAAAAAGGCGCCAGGGAAGGTGGGAGGGGAATCGAGTAATGGCGCACTTTACCACGCGGTGTTCGATTCGATTCGAACATGCCGAACAGCCTAATATCCGATCGAACATGAGTTCGATAGAACACTGTTCGCTCATCTCTATTAAGTACATCTTATATGTCATTAGACCACACCCCTCTTCATTACAGAGATGCAAATCACCTGATTTACATAATTGGCAGTTGGCTTTCAAGCCTATACAGCTTGGAGTAGGACAACATGTATAAAAAGGATGATGTGATCAAAATACTCATTTGCCTAATAATTCTGCACACAGTGTACATGTCAATTTGGAGTTTGTAAAAGAAACCTGTCACATGGAAATGCATTTTAATCTACAGGCAGCCTGTTATAGAGCAGGAGGCATGGAGCAGATTGGTGTGTAGATTTGTGGGAAACCATTCTGAATAACTGGTCATTATATCTTTTGTATTCTCTGCACTTTCTGCTGAGAAGTCAATTAAGCGGTCGTATCAGTGACTGACAGTTATCTCCGTATGTACAGTCATGGAGGGCAGGCTACCAATCGCTGATAATACCGCCTACTTAACTTTTCAACACTGCGGAAATTTAAGCGAAAAAATGTCAAGTTATACTGAATCATTTCCCATCAAAAAAAAAAAATATATATATATATATAAAATAAATAAATAAATATATATATATATATATATATATATATATATATGCTCAGCTCCTCTATAGGGTGCTGCCTGTAGATTATACTATATTTTGCACGTTACAGGTTCTCTTTAATAATGTAGGAAACATCTAAAATATACAAGATTTTTACTTATTGGATAGAGATGAAGATGATGAAGCCAACCTGAATATAAGCCAAGGCCCCTAATTTTACCATAGAAAACTGGGAAAACTTATTGACTCGAGTATAAGCCAAGGGGGGAATGCAGCAGCTACTGGAAAATTTCAAAAATTAAAATGGTCGGAGTTTTTTGGTGCAGTAGTTGCTGGGAAAGGGGAGGGGGTGTATTGGTTGTCTGTCTGCCCCTTCCCTGAGCTTGAGGACTGTTTTTTCTTCCCCCACTTGGAATTCAGCCTGGCTGAATATGGGGTATCTGCAGTGCTCCTATTAACCCCTTCCCGACGGAACAGGAGCACTGCAGATCCCCTATATTCAGTAGACCGGGCACTTTCAGACACAGGAATACCTAATGTGTTTGTGTTTCACAGTAATTTTCTACTTTTGTATGTATTCTAGGGAAAGGAGGGATTTAGAACTTTTATTTACTTTATTTTTTTATTATATTTTTTTAAGCTTCTTTTTTTTTCACTATTTTATGGGAGATTCTATACATTACTATTGCTTGACTCGAGTATAAGCCGAGGGGGGCTTTCTCAGCACAAAAAATGTGCTGAAAAATTCGGCTTATATTCAAGTATATACGGCTTCTAAATAATGTATTACATTGCTTTATATAGCTAAAGATCATTTCTACCTAAAGAAAAAGAAGCCTGTAAATATATGTTTTTTCTGTTCAGACATTTGCCTGCAAGGTTACCAGAGTCTCTCAGGTTTTGACCCAAAAATGGGTGAAAAATTCAATAGAAGACATCCTTATTGGGAGTTGATGTTATAGTTACTTGCCGCTACATTCTACTTTTATGGTTTAACTCAAATAACATTCACAAATAACCTTATTGATATGACCTGTGTGTAGTTCAAACCAATGTAGATTACAATGAAATTAAGAGGGCATGTTCTGTATAGATGGAGGGTGGGCCCTCAGAAGCATTATATCCACTGGGCCCAAGGTAGTGCAATCTGACAATGGGCCTGTCAAGTTTTTTAAAAAAAATTATATTCAGCCTTTACTTTTACTCATATTTTCTTGGAGTGGAGATCTGCCTATGTCTAGTTTGTATTATATTCCCTATCAAAATGAGTTGTTTTTTTATTTGGTTATACAACTAGTAAGTGGTGGAGAGGAACCACCAAGAGATAACATTCCAAACTTTATAGGTTTGGATTTACACATTCAGGCCGCATTTTTATAGTATTTTTAAGAGCGTGCTTTTGAAAATGCAGAGGCCAGAAATCTGTCCATAGTCAGTAGACGTATATGAAATCCCTTAGACATGGAGGCAAAACACAGAGGGTTTTCTGTCCGAATTCATTCTGAATCTACAAGGGAAAAGCATGTGACATAGATGTGCATACGTCCGACACTGTCCATTTTTATAGGGCAGTTTTGAAAGCTGTGTAATATACAGGTCCAAGTCTGTGCACATTTCTTTTCAATTAACACATGAAAATGTAAAATTTTATCCACGGTTCATAAATATTTCCCCAATCCTTTTTTTAAATAGATATTAATGAATGCAAAGAGGCTACACATCGGTGCAAAAATAGTCAAATATGTGAAAACACGCACGGTAGCTATATCTGTGTTTGTCCACGTGGGTTCAGGTCTGATGGTCCTGGGAAACCTTGTATAGGTAAGTCACACCCAGATCTATTTTTATTTGCGCTATTATATTTTTACAATCTAAGGGCTCGTTCACACGGTGTAACGTGCCGCGAGATTTGGCACGTGTACGCCGCGTGACCCTTTGTGTGCCGTACATGCTCCCATTGAGTTCAATGGGAGCGGGGATCGTATGCGCTGCACTAGTTTGCGGCCGTGCATTTATTCATGGCCGCAAACTAGCGCGGCACATACGATCCCCGCTCCCATTGAAATGAATGGGAGCGTGTACGGCACGCAAAGGGTCATGCGGCGTACACGTGCCAAATCTCGCGGCACGTTACACTGTGTGAACGAGCCCTAACATTACTTCACCACCTTCTGTTTTTACACAGATATTAATGAATGTGACAATCAGGATGTCTGCCAACATGAATGTAGAAACATTCTTGGAAGTTACCAGTGTCTCTGCCCACCTGGTTATCAACTCATGGCCAATGGAAAATCTTGTCAAGGTACAACCGGCTAATATAAAGATGCAAAGAAGGCAGTCATACTGTGAAGAATTTATCAAACTAAAAACAGTAACAGAAAGATGAATTTATATGAGAATTGTTATCGTTAAAAGCTGTGATAATGAAGCAGAATATTAAATATATTTATTGTCAGTGGAGCCAGAAGATGACAACTAAAAATGAAGAAGCTGCTCCCATTGTGCCTAGCACTATGTCGAATCGATTCAGCCTTATTAGAGCTCGGAAATGTGTCACTTCCTTATTTATGAGCGATCCAGACAGAGTAAAAGGTCATACATAGGGTGTGTCAGTGATGGCTCTCATTTCTACAGTTCTAGCTGATTCATTTTTTTCTAACAATCACCTCATTTATACATTTACTCACAGATATTGATGAATGTCTCCTCCAAAATATTCAATGTGGGGTAAACCAGATGTGTTTCAACATGCGAGGAAGTCACCAATGTATCGATACCCCTTGTCCTCCAAACTACCAGCGAGACTCTTCCTCTGGGTATGGTACATGTAATCAATTTCCGTGAAAAATACTGTTCGTTCTCACTGAAATTACATATAGTACCATAGTTTGTAAGGTTGACATAATGTACATCCATACAGTTCAGCTTATTGTCCACCAACGTTGATTCAGAAGAAGGCAAAATGCCATGACAAAGAATCTAAATTTCATCATTTTATGGGGAAAAATTCTTCACAACTCTAAATCTGTAAAGTAAAGAACCCTGTTCTGTTTTGACATAGAAAGTTTCTTATTACAGTTACAATAGTAGGTGTGTATAGATTAGAGATGAGCGAGTAGTATTTGATCGAATACCTCCTCTGCATAGTTATTGGTGTAAAAAAAAGTGCCAGGGTAGGTGGGAGGGGCATGAAATGTTTACCGCGTGGTATTCGACTGAGTGCACCAATAACTATGCAGGGAAGGTACTCAATCGAATACTACTCGCTCATCTCTATTATCTTCGTATTAACCTTTGTGGTCATTAGGTTGCCGCTCCTAACCTAAATAATGATAATTTTTAGAATTTATCTCGGTGCTGTAGCCCACCCATTCCAATTATTACTTCAGTTACCCGCTTTTGGACCCAATTGAGCTCTGTCATGTCTTTTGTATTCTCTAGTGCTCAAAACTATACACAATATTACATGCCTGGCCTGCTTAGTGATTTGTTACATAGCCAAGCATGTTTGTGTCATACCGTATGCATCAATTTTCGATGTACCCCTTTTGCAGAGGATTAGCATTAGCATTTGCAATATGTAGTCTCCTCGCTGCAGCATTGCTTACTACTGTCGCTTTAACGTTGCTATGCTGACATGTAAAGCTTTTCTCTGCCTCTGCATCTATTCAGAGCTCTGAGATGCTGAACCATTCATAGTGCTACCTTATTTCCCAGCTAAGGCCGGGGCCCCACGGGATGTGAACGCCGTGATTTGTCTGCAGCGGAGACACTGCGGGAAAAATTGCGGTGTTTTACAGTGCAAGCAAAGGGGATGGGATTCATGCGAATCCCATGCCCACTTTGCGGAAAAAAACTCAGCGCGCACACGCTTCGATTTGCAAAGCCGTTGTGGCTTTGCAAATCGCAGCATGTCAATTACATGTACGGAAACGCCGGTGGCTTTCCTGTAGATATAATGTTAAGAGAAAGTCCGCAGAGGAAAACTCTGTGAACATTCTCTTAAAAGCGCTGCAGAAAGAACCGCAATGCTTTCACGCAGCGGTTCTTTCTGCAGCGCTTTAGCGCTGCGATTACGGCCCGTGGAGCCTTAGCCTAAGGAGAAATATTTAAAGTCTGTTCAGAACTTCCTATGTGCCTGCTATTGACTGTTACTAGCCAGGCTCCAGACTCAGAACATCTTTTTGTTTTCTTGATGAAAGACTTTAGTTTCTTTTACTTACTTGCTTACTGATTTGGCTTCAACTGTGAACTCTCGGATTTGTTCTCCACTTGGATTCATATATACCTCTGATTCTGTTTTGGATTATTCTGTGCTTTTTTGGTTTATCAAGCTTAACCCCTTAAGAACCCAGCTATTTTTCGGTTTCGCATTTTCATTTTTCCCTCCTAACATTTCAAGAGCCATAACTTTTCCATTTTTCAGTTCAGAGTCACATGTTGGCTTATTGTTTGTGGGACAATTGTGATTCTTCTCTTGTGTTTTTTTTCTGCAGTGTTTCTTAGCTGCGTTTCGCTAGCTGATTTTGATATAGTGACTAATGACATTTATGATGTTTGTGTAACTCCAGGTATTGTTTGAAGAACTGTGCCCTGAATGATGTGGAGTGCGCTCTCAGCCCATATGCACTGCAGTACAAACTGGTCTCTCTCCCATTTGGCATTGCTGCCAATCAAGACTTGATTCGCTTGGTGGCGTACACACAGGATGGGATACTACATCCAAGAACAACATTCCTAATAATTGATGAAGACTCGGCGTTACCATTCTCTATAAGGGAAGAAAATATGAAAGGAGTGGTCTTCACCAACAGACCCCTTAAAGAGCCAGAAACCTACCGAATGAAAGTGAAAGCTTTATCATACAGCATAGAGCGCAGCATTGAGTATCAGACAACGTTCATTGTATATATTTCTGTGTCTCCCTATCCCTACTAAGCTAACTGTGGTGTTCACACTTTGTGTTTCTCTGAATTTAATACTTGAAAGACAATACAACCACAAAATCATTGTAGTAAATAAATTGCAACAACAGATTTTTCTAAACTCTTTTTCATGTTCGTTTTATTAATAGACTCAGAGATTCATTATATTACTCAGTATGGACTCAATACACAACATTTTCTGCTGATTTTGTGAAAACAATACAGTTCTTTTTTGTTTTTTGGTATTTAAAAAAAAAAAAAAAACAATTCATTCCCCCACTTCATTCCCCTTTATATGTTTCAATGCAGGTTGTATATGTGGCAAGCAATCAGGCAAGCAGCACTACAGTGTAAAGCATGATAAAGATACAGGACAGGAAAGAAAAAATGGTCTGAGCCTCCAACATAATCAAAAATAAGATATGAAATAAATTTTCCAGATTTCCTGAACAGAATATTATTTTATTTTTAATTGAATTACTGTATGGCTACTAACAACTTGCAGCAACACGGGCTACTTTATTGTTCTGTATCCTGATTTCATTGCAGAGAATATTTTTTCTAGCCCCCACCGTTCCAGAGCAATCAGTTTTGGTGCCTAATATGCTACATAGTCTCTGTATTGTCAGGTGTGCAGTGGTGGACAGGAACATATAAAAGGGCGTGACTCAGAGCTCCAATCAGAGGTGGACAGTGTCAGAGCTCAGAATCACAACCCATTGCCCGCTCTTGCCTAACACATGACAGTACTAAGCCTAAATAGCATATTAGGCATCACAACTAACAGTACTTATTGCTCATGATCGGTGGGAGCTAAAGAACTCAATAAATTAATACTGTATTAAAATTATTATTCCGGTCATAGAGGTGTATTGTACCCAGATAGATGAGTGTAGATGAGTGTATTGTACCCAGATAGATGAATGTATTGTACTCAGATAGATGAGTGTAGATGAGTGTATTGCACCCAGATAGATGAGTGTAGAACTTTCATAGGAGAGGACTAACTGGAGCTGAGGTCTTTTCCTAATGCTTCCCGTGGACCCCCACAGACCCCATAGACTATAAGTCCTCCCTCCAAACGTTTCTCTCTGCTGATTTTAGGCGGAATCTGCGACGGAGTCTCCAATGCAGTTGTGAACCTAGCCATATCTATTAGTTATCCTAACATCAGTGCTGAATGCAGTTATTGGTTATTTTCATCCTAATAAGCTCCTGATGAAGCAGGGTTGTATTTAACTACACTGAAAGGCAGCATGCAGCCATAGCCAGAGTTAAGCTGATAAAGATGGCTACTGTATCCAGAGCAAGGATAACTAATACACTATTAGTGCTAGGAGTAGGAGAGCAGTAAATTGCCGAGAGTGGTTATAGATTCATGAGACAGCACAATGTAATAGGCAAATACTTCTATCAAAGTGCTGCTTCTCTTCTGCAGTTATCTGTCAGACCTATAGTAGACAGCAGGGGCGACCTAAATAATCATTATAATAAAGTCATTTATGTTGCTGAATTAATGTACTGGACTATAAAGCAGTTTAAGTAAAATTTATGTTTTAGTCAAACTCCATTACCAATGATAGACTGAAGGTGCTCACATCCAAAAGATAGAAAACATGAATAATATTGTAAACATAGAAAGGAGCGCACTAAGCCAGGATTCTTAAAAATGTCATACTTTATTCCATACATACAATAAGATAAGATAAAATAATCCTTTAATAGTCCCACAGTGGGGAAATTTCAGCATGTTACAGCAGCATAGTAATACCGATACAGGATAATACACAGTAATATATTACAGACGTAGACACACATGGGGAGGGTGGAGCTTCTAGCATCAGAACAATGGTTTCATGATACTGAGCGCTTATTCTGTCCCCTAATGGTAAATTAGAAGCCAGAGCTTAGTAGCATAAAATGTCTGTCACTTTGACACTGGATGCTCCTCCCTCCCCGTGCTGGTGTTTTTATTGTATGTATGGAATAAAGTCTGAGTTTCCTCCTTTTTATTTTTACCATATTCTGTTTTACTCCCCTGTTTGCAGCAACTCTCTCTGATCTAAAGCCTGATGAGAATACTAGTATTTACCATCTATTTGCCCTACACCACAAGGGATCCCTTCTTTGCTCTAGGCCATCATAAATTCTAATCAATAGCACCAGAGATAGAGACAATTGTTACAACATTGGGGTTTGTGTCATAAACTACTTCACTACCTTAGATGACCAGTGATGCAAACAGTAGGCTACCACAAATATTATCTTTACCTCCGCTTTGCTATAGATCACCAAGGAGGCTAACATTAGCCCCTTAACGGCCATAGACCCTATGGAATTTACCATAAATCACCAGAACTTATGCCAAATAGGTTAGGGTAACCTGAATCGAATAGTTTTTCCCTTGTGAATTGTTGTCTCTGGTATTTTTATCAATATGAAAATGAGCTCTTTGGAGCAATAAAGGCATCTGTGCTTACCTCTTTGGAGCAATGACAATACTCTTATTGCTCCAAAGAGCTCATATGCATATTAATAAGCACATATATATCTCAGCACGGAGGTACCAAAGTGAAAACAATTTGAAACAGGTGACCCTAACCTAACCTGAGGTGCAGGCTCTGGTGATAGACTTCGTAATGGATTCATGGTATTGTCCATGAGTTGTACAGCAGTTAAAGGGTTACTACTCGGTTCTTTGGTGGTCTACAGCAGTATACAGCAATGTTTATTTGTCTAGAGACCAAATGCTACCAAATACATTTACAGCCACTGCGTCTTTGATAAGCTGAACCCTTCTCTATATGGAATCTGAACATGTGAGACGAGATTGTTGTAGCAGTTTGCAATGAATTATTTAGGAAATGACTTTCACTCATAGGGTTCAGTCTACTCCCCCAATTAAATTGTGCTTGGCGCTTATTCTGCCATTAAGAAATAATTTCAGTCTGTTCCCTATATTATGTCATGGCAAACGATTTGACAGCCCAAACAAAATGCGTGTCTGCTTCCTTAAAATAGATGCACATGTTACAAGACATTTATCAGACGGAAACTCATTACAGCCTGACCCATTACTGATGAGAGAATGTCTGACAAGTGTAAAATATGATTTGCTGATGTGAGAGTCTGCTAACACTTTACCTAGAGTCTCAGAGGTTAAACACCGAGGGTTAATCATAGAAATGAGCTGTATTTGGATTTTCCAATCTCTGCCAGTTTACACAGATCCAGGTGTTACCAACACTTTATGCCTGGTGCCCAAAGGATTAACATTAAACTGTTAGCGCCAATGCAACACCAGGCAACTATGAAACGTACATTGTACCTTTAATATTACAGAGCTGAGATGTCGGCTCTCGAGTGTGTGGGGCTTGGAAGAAAAAAGGTTTAATACGGCAAAGGATTAAAAAAAACAAGTGTTGTACTGAGAATTGCTGGCAAATAGCTATTGTTTAATAACCAATCTGATAAAACCTAGAAAAAACCCCCATCACTTATTCCCTGTACCGTATCAACATTTAATTTGAGTACAAGGAGTCATTGGGTGTCACGCAAGACATTTAGTCATCTGAGAAATGGGTGGAGTAAGTATTTCCTTATTCCTTAGCAGTAACACAGTGTACTGTGATATCATGATTGCATCATACCTCATGCCGTTACCAGAAAGCATGCTGCTAATATTCCACGTCTGAAAATCTTTGTCTTTATACTATCTGGAAGATAATCATTGGCATGTCCACCATATATTATACACCACTGTATACAGATAACACATCTTAAGCTGATTGACCTACTGTATGTAAAGTGGTAAAAGAGATATGGTAGACATTTCAATGGTTATCTTTCAGATAGTATAAAGACAAAGGTTTTAAGACATGGAATATTGTATCACTGAGCAAAGCCATGGTTGGATACCAAAGCTCTGCTTCAGCTTTCCAACAAATAATGCAATGGGATGGAATTTGGAGCAGAAGGCAGAACATCACCTCAAATTCCTTTACATATTCCTTCTTCTGATCATAGCCTCAGTCATCCATTGAAAGACAGTAATATTATAATGGGGCTCCGGGCACTGCATTTTCCTGGGTGGTCTACCTCCAAGACCTTGCCTCAGTGCAACCACTTGCATGCCATGTAAGGCACAAGTAAAATGGCACCTTATGTGAGAAACAAGGTTCTTCCGGTGTTTATTTATGACTTCTTCCTGGATTTCTAAGTCAATGGAAACCTGCTTACCAATTCTGTTACCTAATGTCAGAAACACCATCTGCAAGACTATCTGAGGTTGCTGTCAGTCAATATAACATGATCTGGAGATCCCTTGCATAAAGTTCATACTCATGCCAGGGGAGGCAGAGGCGTACCTAGGGGCTCAGCACAGTGGAGCAAACCTATCCAAGTGGGCCCCCACATGCAGTTATACTGATATTATCACTATACAGTGATCATATAGTGGTAGATATTGGCTCTACAGACCATTTAGGCGAATACTGTGCAGTTACACTTAGTGACTTACAAGTGACATCTGACTAATTCGTTACATTTCCCTTCTCTTCCCTCTGGAACGCCATAACCACTTCTTCCAGCTGTGACTTGTCTCTGTAAAGTTTGCAACACAGACATCTTTGGCTCCTCTCATTTACGGACACCTGACCCACATTATCCTCACCTACATAAAGTCCCCATACTGCTATTACCCCCAATTATAAAATATATAGTACTAAAATCCCCTGTAAATGAATAATGTCCCTGTGTGCCCCCTCAGTTATTAATATCCCCTGTATGCCCTCTTAGAGGTTATCCAGGATCAGTTGATATAATGCATGCAACACGGGAGGCTTATAAAATAAAAATACACTGACACTTTCCTGCATGCTCGGCTCTATTCCTGTTCTGGACCACCTGTCGTCTTCACTGCTCTGTATATGGAGAGGCTACAGTAGTGACGTCAAGTTAACGGGACCTCTACAGTCTATACTCCACTTAGCAGTATACTGTACAATGTTTGGTTACCTATGGTCTTGTTGACATCACTCCAAATGTTCTGTAGACATACAAGGTGAAAGCTGACACAGCATCGGTAAAGAAGGAACAATAAATTATAACCCTCCCCTACTGTCTGCATTAAAATTTGTGATCTGAGAAAACATCTTTAAATCAAGAGTGCCCAGCAAATAATAATGTGCCTTGTGTTCCCCCTAATTAATAATATTCCTGCGTATCCCCTTAGGCTGAGTTCACACGTAGTTTTCCAAATTCGCCTCAAAATCCTGACCAAAAAGACGGTTCCCATTGAAATCAATGAGAGCCAGTCAGTTCTTTTTTCCTGGAGCCGTTTGTTCCGGCTCCCAGAAAAAAAGAAGCAATGTGCTCATTCTTCAGGCAGACACTCCCTCCTCCCAACTAGGCTGATTCATTGGGTCTAATCAGGAGAGGAGTGTGCGACTGGATGCCGGTGCAGTGACTGCACCGGCAACAAGTCGCAGCTACCTGTTTTTTGGTCCGGAATAACACCCCCTAATGACCTAATTGTATTACCAATGCTTAGCCCAATAACCCCATATATTAATAATACCCCTTATATCATTATTGCTCCATAATATTAATCTACTCCACCACCCAAAAATAAAAATAAAATAAAAAATCTTCAAACCCCTGATGCCTGGACTTGCCACCATAACGTCTTCGCTACCCGCTCCAGGTACAGCTGTTTTTCCTGCTTTACTATATATCTACAACTGTATCAGTGTCCTGGAGACGCCGATGTAGATACAATATCTGTGTGTTTGCGGTGGCTCCAGAGTGGACCCCACAAGGTTAGTGGGCCTGGGTCTGCTGCTCTCTCTGTACCCTTCCCTGCTAGCTACGCCTCTGTAGAGAGGTTTAAGGTAAAAAGAAAAAGCATTAAACTCCTAAATTTCTGACTGGAGCAAATAATTAACAATTGGCTGAAAACACGAAAGACTGTGACCGACCGTACAGTATATATATATATATATATATATATATATATATATATATATGCACAAAAAGTGGACAATGATATATGGGCAGTGTATTTCGGTACCATTAACTCCAGTACAGAACTATAGCATCATAGACAGTGAGCTAAGGTATCACTGTTCTCACTATATAGAAGTAATGGTGGAATATTGGACAGACAGATTTCTATAAAAGATACGGCACTATTCAGCACAGACAATTGAGTGAATAAGAAGCAAAGAACAAAAATCCAGACTATGAGCAGGTGAGGCAAAATGCCCTCAGACATGGACTGGAAAGTCCCAAAGAAAAGATCAGTAGGTTGCAAACATGGACTAAAGCCAAGGACAGACACTTGAGACAATATCCAGTTATTTAAAATCTAGGGTGTAACGAAGAAAAGCTGACCCCATAGATAGAAAACAGATGAAATATATAAAGCCTACATAATCGGAGGAAAATCCCTATAGGCTATAGAGACTACACATCAGGCACCAAAGAACGTGTCTACAAAGACAAAGTAGAGTTGCCAGGTTACTTTCTTACATCAAATCCCTAGAAATTACCTTTATACATTTTACCTTTACATAAATCTGAAGCAAACACATTTTGAAATATATTTTATCAGAGAATCACGTTTCTTTTTTCACTTGTCCGGCCTCTTCCATAGAACCCTTCCCCTCCTGATCACTCACTCTGGATTCTCTGCTAAGTCCATTTTGGGAGATCAGATGGACCATAAACTTACAGAGGGTTCAGATTACACACTATCCTCGGATGTCTAAGGCCCGGTTCACATCTGTGTTCGGTTTTCGGGGAGTCCACTTGGGACTAAGAACACATTAAAAGCGGTGAGCAAAGAAACCCAGAGACCCCATAGACCATAATGGGGTCTGTGTGTTTTCTGTGCGGTGTCCGCACAAGTCATGTGGAGAGGAAAGTACACATATTGCAATATATTCTAAACCCTCACCTGAAATGACACGTATCCTGTGGATTTAGTTATAGCATTCAAATGGAAGAGAAGCTCCAGGCATTTTATATATCCCTCGATGACAAACTTGATTTCCAGTTATTTACCTAAAAATTGAAACATTTTCAGAAAAATATACAAATAAACATTAGAAGACTATATTTTTATGCATAAATCACTACTAGGTATATGGCAATGTATATTTTCTGGCACAAATTATATATATTACTTTAATTTGCTGTATCAATTACCAATATCAAAGCAATATAAATATCTATTATAAATGATGACTCCCAGAAATGTATCCAAAAAACGTTCCACATTTATTTAATGAATTGTCAGTATATCTGCAACCATAGAGAGTCTCACAGTGAAAAATCTCTTCTGTCTAGACGTAATGGATGTCTTCTTGTCATGGCACAGGCTTCAGTATCAAAAGATTATTAACTAGATCTGTGTGCTGACCATTGATATGTACAGTCATGGCCAAAAGTTTTGAGAATGATATAAATATTAATTTTTACAAAGTCTACTGCTTCAGTTTTTCTAATGGCAATTTGCATATACTCCAGAATGTTATAAAGAGTGATCAGCCAAGTCAATATTTGCCTAGAAATGAACTTTATCTCCCAAAACACATTTCAACATCATTGCAGCCCTGCCTTAAAAGGACCAGCTAACATTGTTTCAGTGATTGCTCCATTAACACAGGTGTGGGTGTTGATGAGGACAGGGCTGGAGATCAATCTGTCATGATTAAGTAAGAATGACACCACTGGACACTTTAAAAGGAGGCTGGTGCTTGGCATCATTGTTTCCCTTCTGTTAACCATGGTTATCTCTAAAGAAACACATGTAGTCATCATTGCACTGCACAAAAATGGCCTAACAGGGAAGAGTATCGCAGCTAGAAAGATTGCACCTCAGTCAACAATCTATCGCATCATCAAGAACTTCAAGGAGAGAGGTTCCATTGTTGGCAAAAAGGCTCCAGGGCGCCCAAGGAAGGCCAGCAAGTGCCAGGACCGTCTCTTAAAAGTGTTTCAGCTGCGGGATCAGGCTACCAGCAGTGCAGAGCTTGCTCAGGAATGGCAGCAGGCAGGCGTGAGTGCATCTGTACACACTGTGAGGCGGAGACTCTTGGAGCAAGGCCTGGTCTCAAGGAGGGCAGCAAAGAAGCCACTTCTCTCCAGAAAAAACATCGGGGACAGACTGATATTCTGCAAAAGGTACAGGGAGTGGACTGCTGAGGACTGGGGTAAAGTCATTTTCTCTGATGAATCCCCTTTTCGATTGTTTGGGACATCTGGAAAACAGCTTATTCGGAGAAGACGAGGTGAGCGCTACCACCAGTCTTGTCTCATGCCAACTGTAAAGCATCCTGAAACCATTCATGTGTGGGGTTGCTTCTCAGCCAAGGGAATTGGCTCTCTCACAGTCTTGCCTAAAAACACAGCCATGAATAAAGAATGGTACCAGAATGTCCTCTAAGATCAACTTCTCCCAACCGTCCAAGAGCAGTTTGGCGATCAACAATGCCTTTTCCAGCATGATGGAGCACCTTGCCATAAAGCAAAGGTGATAACTAAATGGCTCAGGGAACAAAACATAGAGATTTTGGGTCCATGGCCTGGAAACTCCCAAGATCTTCATCCCATTGAGAACTTGTGGTCAATCATCAAGAGACGGGTGGACAAACAAAAACCTACAAATTCTGACAAAATGCAAGCATTGATTGTGCAAGAATGGACTGCTATCAGTCAGGATTTGGTCCAGGAGTTGATTGAGAGCATGCCAGAGAGAATTGCAGAGGTCCTGAAGAAGAAGGGTCAAAACTGCAAATATTGACTTGCTGCATGAACCCATTCTAAATGCAAAATGCACGCGCGTTTACTCCGTGTGAACGGGCCCTTACCGCAGTGCTTTAAACAGAAAGTTTGCAGTTTTCCTCCGCCTACTTTCTATTACAATTATATCTATGGGGAAGCTGCCAGTGTTTCCGTAGGTATAATTGACATGCTGCAATTTCCAAAACCATGCCGGTTTTGGAAATCAGTGCATGCCCGCACCGTCGTTTTTATAGCAAAGTGGGCATGGGATTCCCTAGAATCCGATCCACTTTGTCTGTACTGTTAAACTCTATGATTTTTCCCGCAGAGTTTCCGCCTCAGGCAAATTGCAACGTTTCCAACCTGAGGGGTTCTGATAGAAAAGTCATTTTAGGCTAAAGCTCCACATTGCGCATTTAGGCTAATCTTATTCACACATAGCATAAAAATATCTGCAATGAAAAAGCTGTGTTTTCAAAAAGGTCTGTGTTTTTGAAAATCGCTGCATGTCAATTATACCTGCGGAAACGTTGATGTTTTCTGTATAGGAATAATAAGGGCAGAAAATTCACAAAGGAAAATTCATACAAAAATGCAAAGAAAAATTCTGCTGAAAAAAATGCAATGCGTTTTCACCACGGTTTTTCCACAGTATTTTTTTTTTTTTGCTGCATTTTGCTATTGGGAGCATTAGCCAAAAATTTTTTTCCAAAGACTTTTCATTGGTTATTGTTATTTTATGGGATAAGATATCACACTGCAGCAGTTTAACCAATTGAAGAAGTTTGGGTTAACTCTGCTACATCTATGAATTACAGAGTTTCTTATATTCACATGCTTTATTCATTTATGAAAAGTTGGAGGTACACTTTAAATTTATATGGCCACTGAACTTTCAAAGTTCATTTTATCCTGTGTTTGGTTTCCCCTTGTTTGGTTTGGTCTGAATTTGTTCAGTTAGAACCAGAAGGGAGATTATTATACTCTGGGGTCTCTTGAGGCCTCAGTGGTGACCCATGCATGATGTCAGAGAAGAGGACTTGCCATCAGGAAAAAGACACTGAGCGCTGAATGCTGTGAAGAGGCCCAGAAGGAAGATGAGTATAATCGTTGGTTATGTATGATAACCTGTATCCCTTAGTCCAAACAGCAGCACAACAGATGAGATATTCCTGCCCCTGTGTGTGGTTTAGGACAGGTGGATTTTTAATTAAATTAATTAAGCAATTACCCCCCCCCCCTATAAGAAGGTAAGAGGAACCTCCTCTCCTTGTGTTAGTTATAAAGTAATAATAATAATAATAATAATAATAATAGCAAAAAAATAGCCATAATAGGGAGGGAGTCTTGTGCTGCTCTTTGGACTAAGGGAAACAGGTTATCATACATAACCAACGATTCCCCCACGTCCAAACTGCAGCACAACAGATGGGGATATAGCGAGATAACCCCTAGGGAGGGCCCCCTCGGCATACAGATGACAAGACAGTTTGGCCGAAGGCAGTAGCCTCTGACCCTTGAAGGTCTAAACGATAGTGTTTAATAAAAGTGGATTTAGACTGCCAGGTAGCAGCGGAACAAATATGTTCTAAGGAGACCGAGTGCTTTTCCGCCCAGGAGGTAGACATTGCTCTAGTAGAGTGGGCTTTAACAAAATCTGGAGGAGCAAGCCAAGTATGCAAGTATTTAAGTATGCAAAGGAAAGCCTTATTGCCTCCTTGATCCATCTGGGGTTTTGAGACCTTAAACCCCTTGGATCACCCTAGAAAAGAGACTAGCAAGTTCTCCTCCTTTCTAAAATTCTTAGTACGATCTAAGTAAATACGTAGGCATCTCACTATGTCCAGGGGGTGCCACTTCTCCTCCTCAGGAGAGGAGGGAGAAGGAAAAAATACAGGTAAAGAAATAACCTGATTCAGGTTAGCATAGGTAGGGACTTCAGGCAAAAATCCTGGCAAAAATCTCAGTTGAACACGATCAGGAAAAAAAGTAGTGTAAGGCTTATGGGCTGACAGCCTGTAATTCACCTACACGTTTAGCTGAAGTTATTGCTAAAAGAAAAGCCATTTTAACAGACATAAATTTTAGGTCTACTTCCTGCATTGGTTCAAATGGAGGATTGCAAAGCCCCACTAAGACAGTGGAAAGGTCCCAGTGGGGACTGGAGATGTTATAGACGGCTGAGATATAAAGATATCTTGGGATAGGTGCCTGTTCAGACAGGCAGATAAGGCGGCCACCTGGACCTTAAGTGTAGCAGGAGTGAGGCCCTTATCCAAGCCATCTTGCAGGGACTCCAACAGAGACTGTGTGGATGGGCTGTCATGAGACACTTGTTTGTCCACACTCCAGGATTTGAAGGTGTTAATAACTCTGAGGTAAGCCTGGTTGGTAGCAGGAGCTCTAGAATGAGCTATGGTGTTCTGGATGGCTCTTCTAGTCCAGGTATGGACCGGTCAACTTCCAGGCTGTCAAGTTGAACCTCTTGAGATC